>NC_044997.1:2081647-2296784 GCF_008728515.1 Papio anubis
AGAGTTGTGTACTATTACACATAATGTGAGACAGGTTAGTCTGTGTGCTATAAAGGACATATAAAATGGATTTCAAGAATTTACTGTCTCACCTCCAGCATGTAAAAAGCTTGGAAGTTGTCACTCCATCCTTCTAACAAGAAAAAGGCCCCCAAAACCTGAAAATAAATGACTGTTCTCAATTTAGAAAATGAAGGTTGCAGGGCAAACTGTGACTCTAAAATCTGGATCTACAGGCAAATGCAGGAAAATGTGACTGAGTTCAGTTTACTTGAAGCAGAAGCTACTGGAGCTATAAAACTGTAGAAACAATTAAATAAAAATTTTAATGAATTGTTGGAGGCTATGTCTAGACGAGCTTAAGGGTAAGAAACCTCTTGGAACTGCTGTCTTACAGTGAACGGAGTGGGGGAAAGTGGCTTCAATTTCATGGATTTTGGCCACAGAAATCCCATCAACTTTTAAAATTCAATAGCTCAGAAAAATGACCTCCTGGTTTTGTCAAGAAAAATGGAAAAATATCTAGGACATTTTCCATCGCAGAGATCTACAGTCATGTGAAAAGACTAACAGAAACGTATTCTACTTAGGCAGAGGGCAATTACCAAAATCCAGTAGCCTTTTGTTTTCCTGTTTTGGTTTTTGAGCCATGGAATTGCTCTGTCACGCAGGCTGGAGTACAGTGATGTGATCATATAACTCACTGTGGCCTTGACCTCCTGATCTCAAGTGACCCTCCTGCCTCAGCCTCCTGAGTAGCTGGGACTACAGGTACATGACATCATGCCTAGTGGTGGTTTTATTTGTTTTGTTTTTGGTTTTTTGGTTTTACTCTCTTTTTTTCCTGAGAGACAGGGTCAGCTAGGAAGGCTAGTCTCAAAACTCCTCAGCTTCCCAAAGTGACAGAGATTACAGGCCTGAGCCACCATGCTCAGTCTTCCTTTAGCTGTTGTGTTTTATCTAAGGATGGAGAAAAAAAGAAAAGGAAGAAGCAGCACTTGTATACTCTAAGAAGGAGCTAAGGATGGAGAAAAAAAGAAAAGGAAGCAGCAGCTACTGGGGAAACACAAATATAAAAGGGCATAGAAAAACAGAATACTAGAGGAAGCTCCTGATATCTAGAGCTACAATAAACATTAAACATAGCTCAATCCTTACCCAGTTTAACATAAAACCTTACACATGGCCCAGGTTTGGGCCTCAGCACTTTTAGAGGCTGAGGCAGGCAGATTGCTTGAGGCCAGGAGTTTGAGACCAGCACGGCCAACATGGTGAAATCCTATCTCTACTAAAAATACAAACTTTAGTCAGGCGTGGTGGCATGTGCCTGTAGTCCCAGCTACTTGGGAGGCTAAGGCAGAATTGCTTGATCTCAACACCTTGATCTTGGATCAGAGTGTTGCAATGAGCTGAGATTTTGCCATTGCACTCTGCCTGGGCAACAGAGCAAGACTCTGCCTCAAAAGAAAGAAAAAAATTATTGTCTTTCAGTGCATTGACTGTGGATCTCCCAGGATACCTCTCCATTTTAAGATCCTTAATCTAATCACACATGCAAAATTCTTTTAACACTGTAAGGTTAAACTCTCCCAGCTACTTGGGAGACTGAGGGAGGAAAATTGCTTGAACCTGGGAGGTGGTGGTGGCAGTCAGCTGAGGTTGCATGACTGTACTCCAGCCTGGGCAACAGATCAAGACTCTGTTTCAAAAACAAAACCAAACAAAACCTTCCACTTAAAGGTCTAATTAATTCAAAACTTATTATCACATATATCATGTTTGGCTTTCAACCAAAAATTATAAAGCATTACAAGCAGCAAGAAAAAGCAGTCTGAGGAGAGCAAGTAAGCATTAAAACTAGACTTAGATAAAACTCAAGATTTTTGGAACTATAAGACCTGGAATTTAAAATAAGAATAATGAACATGTTACAAGCAGAACCTTCCCTTCATTAGGGGGGCTGGCCCAAGCACAACTATTACATGTTTTTTTCCATGATCCCTCTACCTGGGGGACCTGGGGACCATACCATTCATGCAAAATTAGGTAATTAAAGGGGAAGCACCAGTGTGTGACTACGGTGTTGTACAGATAACCATACACTAGTATGTGACTAGACTGTTGTACAGATAGCCATAACTATTCCTACTGACTAACTTCTCCAAATCCATGAGTGAAGGTCATACAGGTGTCATCCATGGGTGGCACCTGTAATGGTCACCAGGACCCAGAGGATGGGAGGAAAGGGGTGAAAGGGGATGCCCTTTTGGCCTTTTTCTCTCCACCCTGGGTCATTCCAAAAAGAAGGAGGAAACTAATGAATGCCTTCTCTTTTTCTTTTCTAAATGTGTAACAAATCCTCTTCAGCCTGCACTCCTCTCACATGCATCCTGAGACACTGGGGCTTCTTTGACCCTCAGACCCTGAAGAAAAAGTAACACATATTCTTTTGTATAAGGGCATGGCCTTCTTATCAGGGCCAGGGTGGAATAGCCTAGCCTCTTTAGGGAAGTGTTAACTTTAATACTATCCAACAATTAGACCTGCTGTAAATTATGCCTGAAAGTCCCACTCCTTTGCTAGGCAGGGATATTTTTGCTTGTACGGGAGCCACCATCCTAATGACTCCAGAACAAACTCTTTACCTTCCCTTAGTAGAAACCACTATTAACCCAGATGTATGGGCAACTCAGGGAAAGGCTGGCCAGGCTACAACAGTTATACCAGTCCAAATTCACCTTAAGGATCCTACTTCTTTTCCTAGCCAGAAGTAATGTACCCTAAAGCCAGAAGCTAGAAAATTGCTGGAAGCCATCACTGATCATCTAAAAGTGCAAGGCCTCCTTATGCCCTGCAACAGCCCTTGTAACACCCCAGTGTGAGGGGTATAGAAACCCAATAGGGAATGGAGGCTTGTTCAGGACCTCTGTCCCATTAACCAATTCATCCAGTGGTTCCTAATCCTTACATATTGCTAACTCAAATTCCTGAGGGAACAAAATTTTTCACAGTTCTAAACTTGAAAGATGCCTTTTTCTGGCCGGGCGCGGTGGCTCAAGCCTGTAATCCCAGCACTTTGGGAGGCCGAGACGGGCGGATCACGAGGTCAGGAGATCGAGACCATCCTGGCTAACACAGTGAAACCCCGTCTCTACTAAAAAAAATACAAAAAACTAGCCGGGCGAGGTGGCGGGCGCCTGTGGTCCCAGCTACTCGGGAGGCTGAGGCAGGAGAATGGCGGGAACCCGGGAGGCGGAGCTTGCAGTGAGCCGAGATCGCGCCACTGCACTCCAGCCTGGGCGACAGAGCGAGACTCCGCCTCAAAAAAAAAAAAAAAAAAAAAGAAAGATGCCTTTTTCTGTATACCATTGTACCCTGAATCCCATACTTGTTTGCCTTCGAGGACTATCCCCCAACAGACCACCCAGTTAACCTTGATGGTACTGCCTCAGAGATTCTGAGGCAGCCCTCGCTTGTTTGATTGTGCATTGTCATGAGACATCTCTGAGTTCTCTCCTCCTTAAGTTAAAATTTGCTGAGTTCTCTCATCCTTAAGTTAAAATTAAAACAAAATATGCTGATGACATTCTCCTTTGTGCTTCATCTGAGGGGTGCTTCTCAGGAAGGCACTTAACCTCTTCTTAATTTTCTAGCTGACAGAGGGTATAACGTTTCAAAATTGAAGGCCCAGTTTTGTCAAAGCTCAGTGAAGTACCTAGGCTTTCTCCAGTCAGAGGGAATAAGAATGCTGGGTGAAGAGAGGATTAAGCCCATTCCTTCTTTCCCCCTTCCCAAAACTCTCCAACAGCTAAGGAAATTTTTAGGTAATACAGGACTTTTCAGATTGTGGATTCCTGGGTATGGTGAAACAGATCACCATATAAAAAACTCAAGCAGTTAAACTCATTCTTTGACCTGGGAACCTGAAGCCCAAAAAGACTTTAACCAGCTAAAGCAAGCTTTACTTAAAGCACCTGTCCTATGTTTTCCCACAGGAAATGCATTCAAACTTTATGTCTCAGAAAGAAAAACAGTAGCCTTGGAAGTTTTAACTCAGGCCCGAGGTCCAGCCCAGCAGCCAGTTGGTTACCAAGGAAACAGCTTGACCTGGTGGCTAAAGGATGGGCAGCCTGCCTCTGAGCAGTTGCTGCAGTGGCTTTGTGCCAGAGGCCACCAAATTAACCATGGGGAATAACTTGACTGTTTACACTCCACATAATATAGCAGGACTGCTATCTTTTAAAGGGAGTCTCTGGCTAATAGACAAATTGCCTCCTCAAATATCAAGCTTTGCTGCTAGAAGGATCTGCCATCCAGTTAAACACCTGACCTTGCGTAAACCCTGCCACTTTCCTCCCAGAGGAAACTGAAGAACCTGAACAAGGTTGTACACAGATAGTAGTGCATGCCTATGCAGTCAGGGAGAACCTTGGAGAAAGTCCCCTAGAAAACTCAGACTGGACTCTCTTTACAGACTGAAGTTCCTTTGCAGAACCTGGCAGTATATGCAGTAGTCACCTAGGATGACATTGTTGAGAGCATGCCCCTCTCACCGAGCACAAGTTCTCAACTAGCTGAGCTAGTCACTCTCACAGAATACTTGAATTAAGCCCTTGAGGAAAGGCAGTTAACATTTATACTGATTCTAAGTATGCTTTCCTGGGTCTTCATGCCCATGGTGCTATCTAGAAGAAAAAACACTTCCTCATGGCTAATGGATCTCCCATTCAATACCACAAGGAAATAGGCAGACTGTTATCTTCAGTTTTCTTTCCATGGAGAGTGACAGTAACCCACGAAGAGGACACCAGAAGGGGATTGATGACATGGCCGCCCGACATAGACTAGCAGATCAAGCAGCCAAATCAGCAGCAAAAAGACCCAAGAGGTCTGACACACTTGACACCCCTCTAATCTGGGAGAGCTCTATAAGAAAAATAAGACCTCAGTATTCTCCTGCAAAGGTAGAATGGGCCACCTCTCAAGGATACACTCTTTAGCCCTTGGGACGGTTACAATTAGAGGATAGCAAACTAGATTTGCCAGCCTTCTGTCAGCCTAAAGTTGTTAAACTCAACCACCAAACATTTCACCTAGGTAGGGACAAAGCTTATCAGGGTGCCCCAAGATAGTTTTTTTGGGGAAAGTCTACTAAAGACCGAACAGGTTGCTAATGCTTGTGAAACTTGCCTTAAAAATAATATCCTCGGCCGGGCGCGGTGGCTCACGCCTGTAATCCCAGCACTTTGGGAGGCCGAGACGGGTGGATCACGAGGTCAGGAGATCGAGACCATCCTGGCTAACACGGTGAAACCCCGTCTCTACTAAAAACACAAAAAACCAGCCGGGCGCGGTGGCGGGCGCCTGTAGTCCCAGCTACTCGGGAGGCTGAGACAGGAGAATGGCGTGAACCCGGGGGGCGGAGCTTGCAGTGAGCTGAGATCCGGCCACTGCACTCCAGCCTGGGCGACAGAGCGAGACTCCGTCTCAAAAAAAAAAATAAATAAATAAACTCAGGCAGCTCCTCCCTCAAACCCTGAATTCAATGGATAGGGAGTTATTGCGGGAAAACCGGCAGATAGACTTCACTCGTATACCAAAGTAAAAGGCATTAAATATCTTTTAGTATGGGCAGATACCTTTACTAACAGGGTGGAGGCATTTCCATACCAAACAGAAAAGTCATCTGAGGTGATGAGCATGCTAATTAATGAGATAACTCGATTTGGACTCCCCAAGTAACTCTAAAGTGACAGTGGCCCCTCATTCAAGGAGGTTGTTACTCAGAGATTCTGAGTAACAAAACCACTGGGCATACAATATCATCTACATTGCGCCTGGAGACCATAGACTTCAGGAAAAGCAGAAAAAACAAATAATGTCCTTAAGAGGAACCTCAGAAAGCTGCCTCAAGAAACTCACCTCCCTTGGGTTACTCTCCTTCCCATGACCTTACTGTGGTGAGGAACATACCTTCTAATTGGGTTTAAGCTCTTTTTAAATAACATGTGGTTGGCCTTTCCTTACCAATAATTTTCTATTAAACCAGTAAACTTCTAAATTGGGTACACATATAACCTCTGTGGCCCACTTCCAGCAAGAATTAAAACAACTATCAGAAGCCCAACCCCAATAAATAGGACTATCTTTATTCAACTCAGAAGACTTGGTAGTGGTGAAGGCTCTCCCCTCTTTTTCCTCCCCTCTCTACTCCAGGGACCTTACATCATCTTCCTCTCTACCCCCTTGGTGGTGAAGGTTGTGGGACTCAACTCCTGGATTTATCACGTTCAAGTCAAGGCCTGGAATGCAAAAGGAGCAACCCGTGATGGTCCAGAAGAACATTCTCGATATCAGGGTAAAGGACCTGGGAACTTCAACCTGAGAATTACAAAAGATAAGTAAATGATTGAGGACTACCTGTCCTCAATCTCACCTTTACCACCTTTAACAGATTCTTTCAGCTATTTCCATTTTTCATTTTGAGAGCCGCTATCAGGCATTGCAGCTTCTTTTTGATGCATATTTGCAGAGAAACTTTAATTATCTGTGGGACCAAATTTGTGACTTCATAGATGCCCACAGGGAAATCCAATATTTTGAGAAGTAGAAATTCGGATGGAAATCATCTACTACTTCTTAATTGCAGGAATTATCTTGTTTACTTTGCTTTTTGTGCTGGGGTTATACACTGTGGTACTTCCTGAGTGGAATATCAAACAGAAACTCTCACTGCTATAATATTTTTTTTAGTTATTCTTCTTATTGCAGGGATAGTAGTAACAGGTAAGAGGCAAATGTGAAGACTTTATTGCTATCAGGCTGTTAGAAGCAGCAATGCTTCTCATCCCTTGGCCCCTACAATGTCAGCCATTGCCCATGTATACAACAAAACTAATTGTCTGGCTTGTCCTAAACAATTTGCTCATTTTAATAACACCAAAACTAGGGAGCTTCATGATGATCCTGAACTCACCATCCTGGGGTCCCCTTTGATAGCTTTTCCCCTAAACATCAGGAACTTGTCAGATATAACTGGAACCTGATATGGGAGCACCCCATACCAGTTAAAACTCCACCTGGGGGCCGGGCGCGGTGGCTCAAGCCTGTAATCCCAGCACTTTGGGAGGCCGAGACGGGCGGATCACAAGGTCAGGAGATCGACACCATCCTGGCTAACACGGTGAAACCCCGTCTCTACTAAAAAAAAAAATACAAAAAACTAGCCGGGCGTGGTGGTGGGTGCCTGTAGTCCCAGCTACTCAGGAGGCTGAAGCAGGACAATGGCGTAAACCCGGGAGGCGGAGCTTGCAGTGAGCTGAGATCAGGCCACTGCACTCCAGCCTGGGCGACAGACTAAGTCTCTTTCTCAAAAAACAAAAAACAAAAAACTCCACCTGGGAAGACATATCTAAGACTCACATCTTTGTGAATCTTAGACCAGACACACTTGATAGAATAGTAATAAACACCTCCCTCTGCTTTAAAGCAGAGGAAAATGACTGTACCTGGGGTATCTCAAATATTGCAACATTACATTTACAATCTCTGAAAATGAGGCCTGGAGGGTAAAAAAGGAGAAAGCAAACCTAACACACAAGGTAAACTTCTGGAAAACCTTTAAAATCCTATCCATACCTCCTAACTGAAATTCCAAATTTGAGTGGAAGCCCCTGAATAACTCCTCTTACCACTATTATGTCACAATAACAAATAACACATGGTCCTTCTCAAACATGCCACCTCAGGGAATCCTGGACCTCTATATGATATTTGATACTAATAATGACCTATACATTTGTGGGTGGAAAGGAAATGTCTGGACTGAGAGCCACTGCAGGAAGAATCAGCTGAGACACTGGCCAGGACATATTACGTCCATAATCTTCCAAAACTCCATTTGTCAGAAGATTCTTCCCACCTAGTGTGTATACTCCTAAATAGCACCATACATGACTATACTTTTTATGATTATCCTTCTAGCAAAGATGTTCCCATTAAAGGTATGGGAAACCTCTTTATGAGACCTGGGCAAAGACAAGCTGCATCTATTACACATTATAACCTAGGACCCTCACTTCAAGGAACACAGCTTTATTTTCTTCTTGGTTCCTGGTTACACCTAATCCTTCCTAGTTACAGGATGGGAATATGCACTATAGCGGCAGTGGTCCCTGGCCTATTATTTTTAAACTCCTCTAACATGGCAACATCACTGGTGGAATTTCTAATCTAGGCTCCATTCTAGAAAGTGACCTATCTTGGACACAGCAAACAAAGACGTCTATCATTTCTATGCCATTGTACAGAGATCTAACTGAGAGAGGACTGGGGAGGACACACACAATACAATCCTAAATTGAGAAGACCAGGGATGAGACATGCTAGAGCTAAAGGCCATTTTCGATTGACAACATTCCTCTCCTTGAGAAATCAGTGCTTCATAGCTCTATTATGATGCAGTGAGGGTGGAAGGCAACAGTAGGAGCCAGAGACGCACAACAGCAATCCATAAACTCTCTCGCCTCAGTGGTAATGGAAAATAGAAGAGTCTAGATGTCCTTACAGCTGAAGTAGGGGGCACTATTCACTCTTAAATAAAACATGTTGCTTTTGGATCAACACTTCTAGTCAAGTGGAAGAAAATTTATAGGTACTTAAGAATCAAATCAGAATCATTGCCATATTAAGAGAGAAGGAGTGTGCTCTAGTCTGAGTTGGCTATGATCCCTCCTTGGAGGATCTCAATCTTCTTTTTGAACATGATTATCTCCTTTACTGGGACTTTTTTTTTTTTTTTAATGTCTTGCATTAATGTTTGGAGCGTGTGTAGTCAATGCTATAACCCAAATTGTTTCTTCTTCCCTGAGGCTATTAAACTCCAAATGGTGGTGCAAATGGAACCCCACATGGACATGCATCGTTCCAAGGACCCTTGGACCAGCCCCAGGAAAATTCTAGCTTTTATTCCCCACACAATGCCCCTCTCCAGCAGGAAGTAGCTACAAAGACCATTGCCCAACTTCCCTAACAGCAGTGAGGGTCTCCACTTCTGAGGGGGAAAATGAAGGAGAAAAAAGGAAGAATCAATTGGGTAAACACTAACACTAGTCATTGGAGAATCTTCCTGCCTGAAAAATCACAGGTACATGCAAAAATAGAGCAGCCTGGGGTAAACTCAGGCTACACCTGCACAGAGATAAGCAGACAAGGCAGGCAAGGTTCAGCATGGAAACCTTTTTGTTCTTTGAGTGATTAGTGGGTTCTCAGGAAGAAGTTTCCTTTTCTTTTCAGGCATATACATGGAGAGGTCTATGGGAACTTGCACTGGGAGGAGAAGGACTTCCCTAAAACAAACCCACAATCATATAAACAAGAAAAGCTGTTCTTTGTGCTTACCTAAAGACATCTCACAACTGAATAAACAGGGAGTTGTGCAGATGGCTTTATAGATAAGAAAAGTTATTCAAACAGCTACAGAGGTGACAGGAGTTTCTTATAAAAGCTTTTGCACTCAACAGTAAAACTGCAACCCACTTGGAATCACCTCTGCACTGTGGAGAGCTTTCTACTTTTGCTTACTAAACTTTCACTCCAACCTCACCCTTTGCATCCATGCTCCTTAATTTTCTAAGTTGTGAAACAACAACCTAGGGTAACATGCTAAACAATGATACCAGTAACTGGTTTCAGTTAAATAAATAATGATAAAGGGGATAATTTTCTAAGAATTACTCAAGAACACTTAATATTACAGCTGTAATCCCAGCACTCTGGGAGACCAAGGTTGGCGAATCACTTGAGCCCAGAGGTTCAAGACTACCCTGGCCAATATGGTGAAACCCCATCTCTACTAAAAATACAGAAACTAGTTAGGCATGGTGGCAGGTGTGTGTAATCCAAGCTATTCAGGAGGCTGAGGTAGGAGAATCACTTGAACCTGGGAGGCAGAGGTTACAGTGAGCCAAGATTGCTCCACTGCACTTCAGCCTGGGCAACAGAGTGAGACTCTGTCTCAAAATAATAATAATAATAATAATAATAACAACAACAACAATAATAATAATAATAATTCCACACAATAGTGAAGAACAAAATTGGATAACTCACACTTTCTGGCTTCAAAGTATGCAAAAAGCTATAGGAATCATATTGTTTTGCTTAGCATACTAAAGAATAGCCACACAGATGAATGGAATAGAGGAGAGACAGCTCAGACCTACACAAGTATAGTCAATTCATCTTTGACGTAGAAGCAAAGATAAAAAGAAAAAGATTCTGTTTTTAACAAATGATAGTGAAACAATCATCCATTAGAAAAAAAAAACAAGACAGACTTTACATCTTTTACAGAATTAACTCAAAATGAATCATAGACCTAATTATAAACCCAATAACTACAAAACTTACTAAAAAAGACATAGGAGACTGGGAGCAGTAGCTCAGGCTTGTAATCACAGCATTTTGGGGAGGCTGAGGTGGGAGGATTGCTTGAGCACTGGAGTTCAAGACCAGCCTGGGCAACATGGTGAAACCCTATCTCTACAAAAAATACAAAAATTAGCCAGGTGTGTTGGTGCATGCTTGTAGCCCCAACCACCTGGAGGCTGAGGTGGGAGGATCATCTGAGCCCAGGAGATCAGGGCTGCAATGAACCATAGCTGTGCCTCTGCACTCAAGCCTGGGCAACAGAGTGAGGCCCTGTCTCAAAAAGAAAAAAAAAAAAAAACTGACAAAGGAGAAAATCTAGGAGATCTTAGGTCTGCAATTAACTTTTATACAACAGCAATACTGAGATATATTCAAATACAATTATATTTATTTGAAGTATACATACAATTCACCTATTTAAAGTTTTAAATTTAATAACTTTCAGTGTACTATATATAAATATTATAATATAGTATAAACAATATATATTATTAACATAGTATATCAAAATTTATTATATTACTAATTTAAACTGTAGTACACATATAAAACATAAATCTGCCATTGTAATACCTTTTTTTTTTTTTGAGACAGAGTCTTGCTCTGTCGCGCAGGCTGAAGTGCAGTGAGACCGTATCGACTCATGCAGCCTCCATCTCCTGGGTTCAAGCAATTCTCCTGCCTCAGCCTCCCGAGTAGCTGGGATTACAGGTGCCCATCACACGCCCGGCAATTTTTTTTTTTTTTTTTTTTGAGACGGAGTCTTGTTCTGTCTCGCAGAGTGGAGTGCAGTGGCGCGATCTCCGCTCACTGCAAGCTCCGCCTCCTGGGTTCACGCCGTTTTTCTGCCTCAGCCTCCAGAGTACCTGGGACTACATGCGCCCGCCTGTAATTTTTTTTTTTCTTTTTTAGTAGAGAGGGGGTTTCAACAGGAAGGTCTCGATCTCCTGATCTCATAATTCGCCCTCCTCGGTCTCCCAAAGTGCTGGGATTACAGGCGTGAGCCACCGCGCCCAGCTCACGCCCGACTAATTTTTTAGTGGAGATAGGGTTTCACAGTGGTCAGGCTGGTCTCGAATTCCTGACCTCAGGTGATCTGCCTGCCTCAGCCTCCCAAAGTGCAGGGATTACAGGAGTGAGCCACCGCACCCGGCCATTGTAATAACTTTTTTTTGTTTTGTTTTGTTTTTGAGACGGAGTCTCACTCTGTCGCCCAGGCTGGAGTGCAGTGGCCGGATCTCGGCTCACTGCAAGCTCCGCCTCCCGGGTTCACGCCATTCTCCGGCCTCAGCCTCCCGAGTAGCTGGGACTACAGGCGCCCGCCGCCACGCCCGGCTAAGTTTTTGTATTTTTAGTAGAGACGGGGTTTCACCGTATTAGCCAGGATGGTGTCGATCTCCTGACCTCGTGATCCGCCCGTCTCGGCCTCCCAAAGTGCTGGGATGACAGGCTTGAGTCACCGCGCCCGGCCTGTAATAACTTTTAAGTGTGCAATTCAGTGGCATTAATTACAGACATAATGTTGTATAACTGTCACCACTACCAATTTTCAAAACTTTTTCTATCACCCTAATCAGAAACTCTGTAACTAGTAAACAATAACTCTCTAATACCTTCTCCTCTCAGATCCTGGCAAATCTCTAATCTACTTTCTGTCTTTATTAATTTGCATATTCTAGATATTCTATGTAAGTGAGAATCAAATACTATTGCTCCTTTTGTCATGTGGCTCAGGCTGATCTCAAACTCACCAAGCACCTAAGCTTTCCACAGTGCTGAGATTACTGTTATGAGCCACTTTGCCCCACCAAAAATTACTTTTACTATGCCTTTTGTTATTACCTTTTTTCAGCATGATTTTGTTTACCTGACCACATTATTCATTTTCATCATTTCAGTTTATCCCAGTAATATCTATAACAATGATTACCATTATTTCAGCTTCTTACATATCTCAATATTACATGGATAGGAAGAGACTTGGAACCACAGAGTAGTGAAAAAAGACAAATACAACATAGTAAAATATAGAGTGGGAATGATTGCTTAATAAAAGTCATTTGAGGTGCTATGAAAGTTTGTTCACTTACCCACCTAAGTATGTAACTTTACTTTTTTTTAGCCTGTATGCATTCTAAGACAAAAGTTTATCTTTTTTCTTCCTAATTTGATACTCGTGTAATAATACACTAATTAACAGGCCAAACTAGTTGTTTGGATTTGAGTATTTCTAGAATAACTGAAAATAGGAAACTGATATATATATATATATGTATGTATGTATAATATATATAACTTTTTTTAGGTACTCCTATTGCAGGATGTGAATTTCAGAAGTACTCGAAAGTAACCTAGAGTCAGGTTAGTCATTATGTCCTACTTATTGCTAATTTTCATATACAAATGAGAGGTGTCAGAATTCACAGCTTCTGAATATCAGAAGCTCATGTTTACCCTGGTTTATACAAAAAGGAAATAAGTGAGGCCAAAAACGTACTTTAACAGTTCTCCATAATACGAATCTCATAAATGAGTTGGAATAGACCCTGAGGTCTTCAAGCCTAGTTTCTCAAGATCATATTTTGTAAACTGATGCTAGCAGTTTTGAATATCAGAATGATTAGCAAGGGCTGCTGACATTTTAGCAGGCAGGGCTCAGGGTGTTAGATGTCCTGTAATTCAGGGACAGTCACAGTAGAAAATACTTTTGTTAACATTTAAACCTACAAAATTGCTTTACACATAAACCCAAAAAAAAGTATTCTTAGGCCGGTTGCAGTGGCTTGTGTCTGTAATCCTAGCACTTTGGGAGGCCAAAGCAGGCAGATCCCTCGAGCCCAGGAGTTTGAGCCCAACTTGGGCAACATGACAAAACCCCTTCTCAATTATTTAAAAAAGAATTAGCCTGGCATGGTGGGCCTGCCATGGTGGGTGGTGTGCAACTGCGGTCACAGCTACTGGGAGGCTGAGGTGAATCACCTGAGTGTGGGAGGTGGTTGCTGCAGTGAGCCAAGATCCCACCACTGCACTCCAGCCTGGAAGAGGAAGTGAGATCCTGTCACAAAAACAAAAACAAACCAACCAACCAAAAGAATTTATGAATAGTTTAAATATACAGGGGTTGTTGTTTTTTCCCCCAAAAAGGCAAATACTGTATAAATTTATATTGTTACCCATTTTAGAAATATTACCGTTTGCAACCCTGTTCATAATACAGTGAGTTGTGAATACATTCTGTTTGTATTTGCAGTCAAATTAGGCAACCACTTGTCTTGTGTATTTGTCAGTGTAGCAGTGGCAGTCATTTACATGCTAAAACACATATATTATTATAAATATTCTTTTAATTCTATAACAGGCTTGTTAGGGGCCAGCGGGGTGTCATTGTGCATCACTTACTTCTTTGGGAGGCAAGGAGAGAGAAAAGGAAGGTCAAAAATGGACAAGGCCAATAAATTTATTTTATATCACGTATGAATTTACTTGAGAATGGTAAAGGTGTCGACACAAAACATGTTATGAACAAGGAAATCTAGTTGACAACTTTAACTTGCCAAAGCAGTAAAGCAACTTCACTCTGGGAACACTGAACAGAATATGTATGTTCCAATCCCTTTGAATGTTTTAAATTCGGAAAAGCAGAAATATTTGTGATAACGTTTTGACAATGCAGGTATTTGAATTTCAGCACTAGGAAACCCTTTGAAGGATGGTGTAAAACCTGTATATTTAATCTGGTTTCACTGAGAGTTCAGACGGAAGAAGTGTTTGTAAAACTACGCATATGGCTATATATTAGTTAAGGCCAGGGATCTCGTTCTACGCTTTTTTTTCCCCTATCTGTCTGCTGAATCTGGATTAGAGAGAGGACTGAGAATTTAGCCAAGAAAAGTAACTCCTAGGGCAAAAGACTATTTCCCACCCACTGCAGCCGCCTGTAAGTTGTTACGAAGGTAGGACAACTTCGGTATAGTAGTTCCTTCAGGAGGCCGATCCCCCTCAAACCCAATTCTTTTGGGCAACCAAAAGAGTCTTTCACAATCCCATGGCTAGGCTGGCTTTGGGGACTCAGTATAGCATTGGTTAACCTATATGGAGTTGCAGAGCGCCCGGAAAAACATGGGACCTATGCCAGTGCGCGTTAAGGGCCTAGGTCCCCCGGTAGGTGTGTTATCACCAGCGTCATTCAGTATATAATTGTTTCATTATTTCGTCAAAACAAGGGACCTATGCCAGTGTTCGTTAAGGGCCTAGGTCCCCCGGTAGGTGTGTTATCATCAGCGTCATTCAGTATATAATTGTTTCATTGTTTCCTCATCCTGTGATGCTAAAGCCGTATGCTCATAAAGCGCAGGCACACTGCTAGAAAAACTAGAGGGGTCTTGGGTTCCTAGCTGAACCCCAGCAGCCTAACCCAGTGAAGCCTGTCGAGCTTGTGGCTGGTCACACGTGCTGCGGAATCCACTGTACTTTCCGCAGGTGCAGTCAGGTCTATCCTGCAGAGGGACCGACTGCGGACCTGTTCTTTCACCTCCCTAACCTGAGGATTGTATTGAAACCATTGTGGATCGCTCACGTAAAATGGTCACTGCGCCTGACACTTGGGATCCCGTAACCCTGATCTGTCTTGGCTTCAGAGAGTTTTTTGACTAGTTCCAACTTCGCTGAAGTTTGTCAAAGGTAGGCGACGGCTAGCTAGAACGGAAAAATTTTACAAAACCTCCAATTCTCGAAAGTAAAAGGGAAGAGAGAGTGCTTAAGGAAGAAGGGAAGTTGAGGGTGGGTAACGAGGAGGGAGAGTGAGTTAGCGGTAGATTATCACTGTGTTTAAGATTTCCCCAAGGGGAAAAGGGCGAAAGACGCTTTCTTGTCAGATCCCTAGAATTCGAAGACACAGAGAGAGGGCGGGGATAGCAAAGATCTCGCGAATTTTGAGAGGTGTTGGGACTACTTAATCCCGCGATCTTATGACTAAACCAACGCGATTTAGGCAGAAGTAATGGTAGCGATAAAGGGATTGGGTGGTGGTGGTGGAGGGGTGGAGCCAACGAGGTCGCACGTGGTGCGTGCTGACGTATCGTGTGGGAGGGGCCATATTACCGCGTAGGCCAACCAGTGTACTTAACAGCTGAAGTTCTCTTGTGAGAGCTCAGCTACTCGATCTCGCACTTACAGTGGACTATACGATTTTTCGCTTCTCTTCAGGGATGAGTCATGTGGGGATGAAAAATGACCCTGAACTGGACCAGCAGGTGAGTCAAAGTAAGCCTCCCGAGGCTTTCTAAGGGGATCTTTTACTTGGCTTAACGGTTTGTGGCGCACTGCTAATTGATATTTCAGTTTCGCCTCTTGTGGGTTCGTGTGTTGTGTGACTGGGACTGTAGAGAAATGGGGAGAGAAACTGCATGAGACCATGATTAGACCAGGTCCGGAAGAGACCGGACGATGGCAGTAACGTTAATGGTTGTGGTTACGCTGGTATTCCGGTGTAGTACTGGGCCGCACGCAATGGCGGCTTTTGTGTTTGCCTGAGCGGTAGCGTGGAGACGCGCATGTGCGACCACGGACCTGTTACAGAGGGCGGGAGAGGGAGGCGGTTCGCAAAAGGGGACCATTTTTATGTCTAGAGGTTAGGCCCTCACCAGGCTCCCCTGACGTATTCGCAAAAGTGTCGTTGTTAAGAACAAAGTGTATTTCAGGCCACCCAGTGTGTGTAGAGAGGAACGAGAGTATGGTCTTTGCTCGGGCAAATGGCGAGAGTCTTTGTATACGATTGTATGACTGGGCAGCGCTGTGGTGCTTCAGCGGAGGGACCAGGCCTGTGGAATTCTTGAAAAGGAGTGCATGTAAAGCACAATGAAACAAGTATCTTATATCTTGTTTCTGGCGGGGTCCCGTAGCCACGGAAGAACCGTTGCCTGGGTGCTGAGCGTGCCGAAACCGGGCTTCCGGTGTGGAAAGTTTTGTGACGCAGAAGTACCGGAAAGGGATGGTGGGAAGGGGAGGGAAGGATGGCTGCCGCGTGCTTTTCTCCACCCGTGTAGAAATAATGGAAATTGGACGCCAGCGGAAAGACACTTGGAGGGTTAGGGATCCAGCATTGCACTACACTCCTTTCTTAATTCAGTTAATTCAGTCACTGGATAGCTGCCTAGCCGAGAGCTGTGTGGTTTTTGTATAGTATTGTACCTTTACGTTAGCCGATATATGCAGAAGTCGTCCGGTAGAAAATTAACCCCGAATATTGATTAGCGGGAGAGGTTATTTGTGGTTTACTTGTTACCGCTGATGGAATGTGGATACAAGTCTAACTCTGTCTCCATTAAGGACTGATCCTTTACTTTGGAAGTCTGGGCCATGAGGCAGAGAATATGTGGTCTGCGTGTTAGATCAGGTTCGTTTTCTGTGTGAGGAACCTACCGCGCTTTTGCATTTGGCACTCCAGTCGTTTGCAAGATTATCCCTGCATTTCTGCCCCCCAAATCTAGGGGAGAGAATGAATAAAAGAGAGATAGATAGATATATATATATGTATGTATATTAGCCAAAAAATACTGCCCGAACTTTTTAGTTGTGATTAAAGCTTAGTGATGCTAAATGATTTTAAATTTTGCTGTCAGGTGTCGTTTGAGGGATTTAGCGGTCTGCGTTTGAAAGTTGTTTTTCCACTGACGACATACTAACGCCTTCTATTTACTGACAATATGTTAAATAGACCACAGAAGTAGAAAATTAAGAGCCTGGGCAATACGAATTTATGTTTCTATGTAATTGGCATCCGTTTAACTCTTGATAAACCGTGCTCTCTAGTTCACTAGAATTAAGTAGTAACCAAATTCAGACGGCAAAATTTTTAAGACACTGTCTTAATTGATGTTTGATGTAATGTGATAGTATCTTGAGCTTTTAATATATATGTAAACATGTTACGGCATAGAAAGTTTGTGCAAAGAGGTGACATAGTTGCTCTTGGCATTGGTCTTAACGTGTTTTTTGAAAAAAATCTATTTTGACGTACGTGTTTTTTTTTTTCCCCACTGCTTCAGAGTAGTTCTAGGTAAGGTATTATGCTGAAGCCGTTCAAGTGAAATAATCTTTTTTCTACAGTTTTAAGATCAATCAGTATAAGGAGGCAGGAATTGGGATTGCATGTCATTTTAGGAACGTTAAATACGAGATGTGTCGCTTTTTAACTTTGTAACCAAAGACCTCCGAGTTTGATGTTTAAAATGGGAGAAATAAGTGCTACTATCTTCATCATAGAGTATCAAACATTAAATGACAGTTGTGTAAAGCCGCATAGTACTCAAAACATAGAGAAGTTGGTTTTTATTTTAACTTTCGATGTTTAGGAATTTATCTGCATTAAAAATAGTTTTATAGTCTTTAGGGCAAAGAGAAATTAAGGAATCTTCAAATGCTTCTAGTGTCCTTTTATTTTTAGGGTTCGAATATCAAGAAAACCACTGTCATTGGGAACATTTCACTATTATGACTGTAGCTAAATTGGGTGTTTAAGTTACTGAGAAATTGGTGGTAAATTTTTTTAGGAAAGCTTTTACTATGGAAAATTGTTAAAGAAAACGTGTTTTGAGTTAATGAATTTGAACTCATTACTGTGAAACTGCTAGTATTCAGGTGATGCCATTTGCGTTTGTCATGGTTGGTAGACTTAGGCATCTTTAAAACCTAATGCCAGACCGACATGGCAGCTAAGTGTGTGGTACAGGATAAGATTGGAATCTAGGTTTCATTTGTCTTTTGTGATGTTATCTGTTCTTGTGTGTCAGCGTGTGAGCTATTGATATCTCTTCTAGCTTGCTAATCTGGACCTGAACTCCTCTGAAAAACAGAGTGGAGGAGCAAGTACAGCGAGCAGTAAGTAAAAGTTTTTTTAAAAATGGAATATTTATCTGAGCTTAATGTTAATATCTTATTGGACTTGTTAATTTTGAATTTACTTTTTTTTGTCTTCAATTTGTGTAAAAATATGACATACTTTGGTATGTCTGGGTAATAGAATACACTTTTGTTACTTTTGAGTTAAAGCAATTTAAGAAAAATCTTGGTGGGATGAGGTGGCTCAGGCCTGTAATTGCAGCATTTTGGGAGGCCAAGGCTGGTGGATCGGTTGAGCCCAGTAGTTCGAGACCAGTTTGGGCAGCATGGCAAAACCTATCTCCACTGAAAATACAAAAAATTAGCCTGGCGTGGTGGTACCTTCGTGTAGTCCCAGCCACTCATATGGGAGAGTTTGCTTGACTCTGGGAGACTGGAGGCTTCAGTGAGCTGCAATCAGGTCACTGCACTCCAGCATGGCTGACAGAGACTTTGACTCAAAAAAAAAACAAAAAACAAAAAACCCAGAAACCAAGGACCTTAATGTAATACACATTATTTTTAGAAAAGCAGTGCCATTCATTTCTGGCCCAGCATGGGGTATAAGCCCATCCTTGTGAATTGACCTGCATTGTGTTAAACCTAATAAAGTAAACCTGTGTGTTTATGTGCTACATCTACTGCTGTTGCTCATGAAGAACCTAATATTCAATGATAAAACCAAGCTTTTCTGATTTTAAGGTGATGGGTTAGCTATATTTCTTTGAAAGGAAATTAGTTACAAATACTTTTTGAAACACTTGGTCTCATTTCTTTTTGGAAGTTTGTGTGTGGTTAGTATTTGGATAGGAGGGTAAGGTTGGTGATTATTTGGTAGTATTCCTGGTTTGAGTCCATGTTTCTTCCTGTTGTTCAACAAGGAAAGCAGTTGGTATGCTCTGAAAAAACAAAACAAAACACTTTTAAGTTTTATTAATTTATTTCAGACTTTGTCATTATATGAACATTATAGAGATTTAACTGGTAGAGACAGTTTTGGATATTTAGTTAAATCTAAAAGTAGGAGATTTAGTTCAAATTTGGATTTTTTGGATTTTTGAGTAGGAAAATCAGGTGGTCAGTTAAGTAGACTTCCATCTACTTGATAAGTTATTTTACTTCTTAATCATAGACTGGGCTGTTGATTTCACTTAAAACCCTTAATTTGTTTTCCAGATCATTTTCACTTTCCAACTTTTCATGTGTTTTTATGGTATCACTTTACCAGTACAGATTTTCTTTTTTCTTTTTGTTTTTGAGACATAATCTCGCTCTGTGCCCAGGCTGGAGTGCAGTGGTGTGATCTCCGCTGTCTGCAAGCTATGCCTTCCCAGTTCACGCCATTCTCCTGCCTCAGCCTCCTCAGTAGCTGGGAATACAGGCGCCCGCCACCATGCCTGGCTAAGTTTTTGTAATTTTTTTTAGTAGGGATGGGGTTTCATCGGGTTATCCAGGATGGTCCCGATTTCCTGACTTCTTGATCTGGCCACTTTGGCCCCCTGAAGTGCTGGGATTACAGGTGTGAGCCACTGTGCCCAGCCCAGTACAGATTTTTAAAAAGCCTTTTACAGGGTAATTTAGTATAGTCCATAGTCTTTTTTTTCCTAGTAGGCTGTTACATTGGAGTAATGATCATGTTTAATGATCAGTGTTGATTCATGTAACAGTTATTGGAAATAGACCCTTTTAAAACATGATTCTTAAATAACAACCATTAGCTACTGAAATATATGTGGTTTGCAGTGTATTTTAGAGTAAGCTTTTTTTCGCCTTATCTTGCAAAGTAGTTTATTGTAGGTTTTAAAAGTTTGTTTTCCAGGACCTATTTTTTAATAGACATTTTCTAAAAAAGCAGTATCTTGGTGATGTCATGGGCTTCTAATTTTACATTTTCTCTTTTAGAAGGGCGCTATATACCTCCTCACTTAAGGAACAGAGAAGCATCTAAAGGTACGTCTTTAAGGCAACTTTGTAGACCTAACCTTTAGCAGGTAATCAAAGCCTAGGGAAAAAAGTAACTTTAGTAAGTCTATAAACGTTTTTTGTTCCCTCCTGTGCCTCTTTTGGACTGTCTTTAAGAAGTAACATTTTCTGTTTTTGGAAAAGTTCATGTAATGTTGAATGATGGATAGTTGTTGCTTCTTTTGGCAAATTGAACCCAAAAAATCTGGGTTTTATATAGGTTAACTATAGTGCTTTATCTGTTTGTGAACATTTATGTTTTGAAATTTGAAACCAGTGTATTTGTGGGAATGCCTTATGTAATATAAACTGTATAGTGATAAGGTCCTGCTTGATGCCATCTTGAAAAGTTGGCACAGTGAAAATGGGAAAATGGTTTTTTTTTTTTCAAACTAGTTAACAGTTAGTTGTTAAGATTACCACTTTTGGCCACATCCAGTGAGTAAGCTGGTGAGATTGTCTGGTTTCAGCCTAAATAACTTCATTTGAAAGGTGTTGTGTGAAATGCATTAAAACACCTAGGATTGTTTACTATTAAATTTGTAATTTAGAAAAGTTTAATTGGGGTGATGTTTTGAATGCTGCGTATACATCAAAAAAATTCTAGGAGAAGAAAAGGTCAGGAAAAGTATTTAAAACCAAAAGGAAAGAAGATAATAAAGGGGTGTGGAGTGGGTTTGTACTTCTGTGTTTAGTCTGTATCCTCTGTATAAGTCTGTTTATCAGAAGACCACTTAGCTGTTGATTGTATTCTTTTTTCAGAGTAACTGCAGAATTTTCTTTTATCACAGGTATTCTTAGTATTGTACCTGGCTGGAATTGCATCCAAGGTTTATTAAGTGCCTTAAGGAGAGTTAGCAATATTTTAGTATTTGGGGGGATGGAAGAGACCTTAAACGTCTAAATTCCTAAATCTGGGACGTACAGTCGATTTAGTACAATAGATATAGATTTAGGAAGTACAATTCATTTGTCTAATACTGGAGATTTAAAAGCAGGGGAAAATAACTTTATTAACTTGCAACTTTAAGCATTTATTGAAATGTATGAGTTTAGGTAAGCCCTCAGCTTAAGCAAGTGTGTGGTTGTGGAGCAAGTTTACTTTTGTAATTTTTCTTTTTATCAGTTTGTAGACCTGGAAAAGTAGGCAACAAAGAGGGTTTTTTGTTTTTGTTTTTGTTTTTTAAATTAAGTATACTTTATTCTCACCGAGCATATTAAGACTACACAATTACTTTTGGACGCTTAGAATTTGAGGCTATCTTAGAGGTCTGGTGGAGCAAAGTAGACAGCATGCAAATTCCTTGTTTTGTATTGACTGTTTCCATTTAGTTGATCTGTTTCTTTTTGATGTTACTACACAAAGCTAGATTTTAAAGAAATGCATTCAGATGCTCAACTAACTAGTCCTGTTTATACTGATGTTGATAGGTAGCAAGTTGCCTTCTCCAGGTTCTTCATTGATGAGTCCTTGTTTACCATGATGCTTGCTACATACAGTTGCTACATACTACTACATATGAGTAGTTTTTGGTCATAAAGTGCATAGAGTTGGAGTTTTTTTTGAGATGGAGTCTTGTTATGTCATCCAGGCTGGAGTACAGTGGTGCGATCTCAGCTCACTGCAAGCTCCACCTCCCCGGGTTCATGCCATTCTCCTGCCTCAGCCTCCTGAGAAGCTGGGATTACAGGTGCCCGCCACCACGTCCGCCTAATTTTTTTGTATTTTTAGTAGAGACAGGGTTTCACCGTGTTAGCCATGATGGCCTCGATCTTCTGACCTCGTGATCCGCTTGCCTTATCCTCTGAAAGTGCTGGGATTACAGGTGTGAGCCATGTCTGTCTGAATACATCTGACATATTTCTTCTGATTATGTAGATCTCTTCTCTTAGTTCAAGCTTTTCTTTAGGTAACCCACAGTCTCTGAGGTAATCTTTTGTTTAGCTGGGCCTTCCCAAAATGTGTATTATATATAGCATATGTTAAGTGTTTAGGTTTAACACCTTTTGTATTATTCAGAGTAAAAATTCTGCTTATGGAACCTGTTGACCTTTGGTCCCATAAGATAAAGGAAGACTACATGTGAAGGACTTCATGTTTGGAAAGATGCAAATTATGTAAAAGTCTTGTCACCTTCTAATTTTTGCTTTTTTATTGAAGGCTTCCATGATAAAGACAGTTCAGGTTGGAGTTGCAGCAAAGATAAGGATGCATATAGCAGTTTTGGGTCTCGAGATTCTAGAGGAAAGTCTGGTTATTTCAGTGAACGTGGAAGTGGATCAAGGGGAAGGTAAATCTCAGCTTGTATGTGTGTACAGTAGCAATTTAAGAATCTTAATTTGGTAAGTTCTCATTCTTCATACTTTGAATGGTCAAGCATGTCTTTGACAGACTGCTAACGGATTTAAAGCAGAATGTTGGTTTACTCATTGTTTTGTTAGCAGTAAGAGGTCTTTGCTAAAATTAATTTATTAAATTAGATGAATATGGTATTTGACACAGTGAAATCTGTTTCAACTTAAATGATACAGGTAGTGACAGCTTTAAACACTTCATTTTTGATGTATAAGTCTATCTTAAAAACCTAATAGCTATATTTAATCCTGTCTTCTGTTTTTCACAAATAGGAATAAAACTCTAAAAATATTCTCTTCTCACATGTCTACTTCTATATAAAGGAAAAACTCAAGTGTTATTCCTGCTTTCCTACCAGTAAATATATTTAGATGATACTATTTTAAATGAAGATGTAAAGTATGTACTAGTTATAAGTATCTAAAAACCTAATTCTTAGCATGTGAGATTAAAGCTGTGAATTTTATAAAAATTTTTATAATTTTCTTAAAAACGAAGACATAAATTACACATCAATACTGGTTAGTTAGGGGCCTTACTTCACATGAGAAACAAATATTGAATTGCTGGTATCTTTGAAGGATGGTTTTGCTCAGTTACTGAGCAAATGTACTGATACCCGAGTACATTTCTAGAGAGATGATAATCTAACATTGGCTAAATCGTGTACTTTCGATTGCTTGTGCCATTTAGATTTGATGATCGTGGACGGAGTGACTATGATGGTATTGGCAGTCGTGACAGAACTGGCTTTGGCAGATTTGAACGGAGTGGACACAGTCGGTGGTGTGACAAGTCAGATGAAGATGATTGGTCAAAACCACTTCCACCAAGTGAACGCTTGGAGCAGTAAGTTTTTGAAATGTATGTTAATTGTTATGAAATTTATTGCTTAATATAACATATGTAATAATTGTTTGATTTCAGAGAACTGTTTTCTGGAGGAAACACAGGGATTAACTTTGAGAAATACGATGATATACCAGTAGAGGCAACTGGCAGTAACTGTCCTCCACATATTGAAAATGTAAGTGTTTTGTTTGACTTTTAAAGTTATTAATGCAGACCCATTGGATTATGAAAAAAATTAGTGTCATTATTAAGAATAATCCTGGAATTAAAAGCATCCAATTTTTTTTTTTTTTTGAGACAGTCTTGCTGTGTCTCTCAGGCTGGAGTGCAGTGGCATGATCTCAGCTTGCTGCATCCTCCACTTTCTGGGTTCAAGCCATTCTCCCACCTCAACCTGTTAAGTAGCTGGGACTACAGGCGCACACTAACACACCCAGCCCATTTTTGTACTTCTAGTAGAGACGGTTTCACCATGTTGGCCAGGCTGGCCTCAAATTCCTGATCTCAAGTGATCTTCATGCCTTTAGCCTCTCAAAAGTCCTGGGACTACAGGCATCCGCCACCGTGCCCGGCCTCCAAAAACTTCTTTCAGTGTAGAACAAACCCAGGCATTTTCTTTAAAAATGCCATGAATCTTTTACTGAAATCATAGCGTCTGTAAAACAAATCAGACAGTTGGTTACTTCCATTAATATGTTAGTATAAAACAGAAATTGCAACAGATACAGCTGCTTGAGACGGAGTTCAAGCTCTGTCGCCAGGCTGGGAGTGCAGTGGTCGGATCTCAGCTCACTGCAAGCTCCTCCGGGTTTACGCCGCCATTCTCTGCTCTCAGCCTCCCGAAAGTAGCTGGGACTACAGGCTGCACCTCACCCGCTAGTTTTATGATGGTAGAGACGGGTTTCACCGCGGTTCGCCAGGATGGTCTCGATCTCTCCTGGATTCCTAGGGATCCGCCCAGTTCTCGCCTCCCAAAAGTGCTGGGATTACAGGCTTGAGCCCGGCCCAGATACAGCGTTTTATGCCTGCTATGTTTACTTCTGTGTTTACTTGTATTTGATTAACCTGGTTGAATTTCTTTGCAGTTTAGCGATATTGACATGGGAGAAATTATCATGGGGAACATTGAACTTACTCGCTACACTCGTCCTACTCCAGTGCAAAAACATGCCATTCCTATTATTAAGGGAAAAAGAGACTTAATGGCTTGTGCCCAAACAGGTAAGCTTACTTGATACAAAGTAAAAGTTAAGAATACCTGATTGGACTTACTTTAAAAGTAGTATGTTCTGAAGGGATGTCTGAATCCTGTGTTTAGCATTTGAGATAGGTAAAGATTAGCTAAGGATGTGTCTTTTTGTCTCTACCTTTGGATCCTTGGGATGAAACTAGTGTTTTCATTTGGATATCTTGAGGAAGCTTATGGCGAATTCGTATTTAAGAAATAGAATTGCATAATTTGCAGTTAACTCCACAGGAGTTAGCAAACTGCATCCTTCAGGTCAAACCTAGCACTTACTTATTTTTCAATAGCTGTATTCAAATATAGCCATACCCATTTGTTACGTTGGTAGCTGTAGAGATTAGCCAGAGATGTGGCACAGAGACTGGCCTGCAAGAGCCGTTATAACTCTTTACAGAAAGTTTACTGGCCCCTGCTTTACATTGCAATAGTATATAGTGATTACAAAGAAATGTTGAACTGACACTTTACAATCTTAGGTTTGCCATATAAATTTACTGTAACTTCCTAGAAAATTGGAAATAAAGTAAGAAAAATTTTCTTACATTCCAAGGGCATTTAGAACACTTTGTTGTCTATTAATATTCAGAAATGATAAGTCATTGTTTTGTTTTCAGGATCTGGGAAAACTGCAGCATTTCTTTTACCTATACTGAGTCAGATATATACAGATGGTCCTGGAGAAGCTTTGAAGGCTGTAAAGGTAAAGGTCTTGTTATAAAATAAGACATTTTTGTTTTATAAAGCTTTGTAAAGCCCTGTTGACTTCTCTAACCAATGCCAGGTATACCTTATTTTCATTTTTTTTACCCCGTTCACCCATTGAAAATAAGTTTATAGATGTAATCTGTAAATTATAAAGAGAAAGTGAATTTTTACAAATAAAGTTTTGGGTTTTAAAATTTAAAATTGTATTTATTTTTTAGGAAAATGGAAGATATGGGCGCCGCAAACAATACCCAATATCCTTGGTTTTAGCCCCAACAAGAGAATTGGCTGTACAGATCTATGAGGAAGCTAGAAAAGTAAAATACTCATTTTACTGATTACTGCTTTTCTCATTTATCAAATGATGTTTTTATAGCCACTGACACGTTCTTTGCTTATAGTTTTCCTACCGATCTAGAGTTCGTCCTTGTGTAGTTTATGGTGGTGCTGATATTGGTCAGCAGATTCGGGACTTAGAACGTGGATGCCACTTGTTAGTAGCCACTCCAGGACGTCTAGTGGATATGATGGAAAGAGGAAAGATTGGATTAGACTTCTGCAAGTATGTCAGTTTTCATATTTCATTTTATACAAAATGTATATTATATATACATAATACATAATATGAAATATTTCATTTTATACAAAAATATTTCATTGTATTTAAAGTTGATTACTCTTGTATTTTACTAGTACTGCTTTAATAATTTAATTTTCTATATAGTTTTGAAAATTGCAGTTAATGTTTTTGTTAAAGAGTAAGTGAAATTTTAATTGAGGCTGAGCTTCATTTTAACAATCAGCCTGGGTAATTTGGTTGTCACCTTGAGCTTTTTATCTCATGATTTTGTGTGTGTGTGTGTGTGTGTGTATGTATATATGCATTTGTTGAGTGTGTCAAATTGTGACACTGTGATATTTACTATTTGAGTGACTACATGAGTGTAATTAATTATACAACTATATATAGTAATTAGTTTCTCAGATCTAATGATCCAGTATCAACTGAGGGATTTTCTAATAGGTACTTAGTGTTGGATGAAGCTGATAGGATGCTGGATATGGGATTTGAACCTCAGATACGTCGTATAGTTGAACAAGATACTATGCCACCAAAGGGCGTTCGTCACACCATGATGTTTAGTGCTACTTTTCCTAAGGAAATACAGGTACTATTTGATGTTTGAACTTTTATTCAGAACATTTGTGTTTATTCATTATATTCAGATAATTTATGTATTAAAATAGGTAATTGAGTATTTTTCTCACATTTCAGATGCTTGCTCGTGACTTTTTGGATGAATATATCTTTTTGGCTGTAGGCAGAGTAGGCTCTACCTCTGAGAACATCACACAGAAAGTAGTTTGGGTGGAAGACTTAGATAAACGGTCGTTTTTACTGGACCTATTAGGTGCAACAGGTAAAATTATGAATAAGAATAGTCAGTTACATGTGAAGAGAATCTCTTTACGTATTTTCTGGCTTTTCCTCCTGTCTTTCTCCTCTTTCTAAACATGGCTAAAACAATGCTTACATTAACTGGCTCTGTTTGCATGCTTCCAAGATTTATTCTAGCACGAGGACTAGAATTAAGCCAGTTAATAATTTAGATTAAGTAGTGATGCTAATTCTCTATGAGTAAACAAAGCCTTACAATTTTTCAGGGAGGGATTCGCTGACTTTAGTGTTTGTGGAGACCAAAAAGGGAGCAGATTCCCTGGAGGATTTCTTATACCATGAAGGATACGCTTGTACCAGTATTCATGGAGACCGGTCACAGAGAGATCGTGAGGAGGCCCTTCACCAGTTTCGCTCAGGGAAAAGCCCAATTCTAGTGGCTACAGCTGTATGTATATTTTCTAATTAATCATGTGTGTATAGTGCTTGTTTTTTTTTTTTTTTTTTAAATAAAAGTTATTTTTCAGGTGGCAGCACGAGGACTAGACATTTCAAATGTGAGACATGTTATCAATTTTGATTTGCCAAGTGATATTGAAGAATATGTTCATCGTATTGGCCGTACAGGACGTGTAGGAAACCTGGGTAAGGAGTTTGTTAAAGACAGTTTCTTTTTTTTTTTTTTTTGGGACGGAGTCTCGTTCTGTCACTCAGACTGGAGTGCAGTGGTGATCTCGGCTCACTGCAACCTCCACCTCCCAGGTTCATGCCTTTCTCCTGCCTCAGCCTCCAGAGTAGCTGGGACTACAGGCACCCGCCACCACGCCCAGCTAATTTTTTGTATCTTTAGTAGAGATGGGGTTTCACCGTGTTAGCCAGGATAGTCTCGATCTCCTGACCTCGTAATCTGCCTGCCTTGGCCTCCCAAAGTGCTGGGATTACAGGCGTGAGCCACCGCGCCCAGCCGACAGTTTCAGTTTTTTAATCATGATGCATATAGCCGAGATTTGACACAGAATCTTAAAAATAGAACCTTTATTTCTGAGGAAAAATTTTATATTAATCAG
This sequence comes from Papio anubis, assembly GCF_008728515.1. NCBI lineage: Eukaryota > Metazoa > Chordata > Mammalia > Primates > Cercopithecidae > Papio > Papio anubis. Next base: position 2,109,544 of record NC_044997.1, read on the forward strand.
CCAAGTAAAAGTTTTTCTTCCTCTCTCTTTGATGTGGTTATATTATAAATTACAATATCATATTTTAGTTTCTTACTATATTTTATGTAGGTATATAAGAATACCCCACTATTTTATGGAAACTTCATGAGCTTTTTTTGAACGCTTTAGGCCTTGCCACCTCATTCTTTAATGAAAAAAATATGAATATTACAAAGGATTTGTTGGATCTTCTTGTAGAAGCTAAACAAGAAGTACCTTCTTGGTTGGAAAATATGGCTTATGAACACCACTATAAGGGTGGCAATCGTGGACGATCTAAAAGGTACACGCTGTTTTGAGCCTTCACTCTTTTTATTACTTACTAGGCGCAAGAAGCTTTCAGAGTTAAAAGTATTAAACAGTTACTTTTAACAATAATACATAAACATTTTGGGCAAGGGATGATTATTAGAAAGGGTGACAAGGAATTAAGTGTCAGTTCCTCACTGCTGAGTCCTTTAGAAACACTGTTAGAACACGTTGGGACGTTAATGGGATGGTTCCCATTGGAACATAATGAAATTGAACTGAAAAATCAAATTGGGAATTGCAAAGTTTAAGCAGGAATTTTCAATTTAATTGAACTTTATACTTACACTGCCATGCCATATTTTTGCTTACAATAATAGATTCAGTGGAGGATTTGGTGCCAGAGACTATCGACAGAGTAGTGGTTCCAGCAGTTCTGGCTTTAGTAGTAGTCGTGGAAGCAGCAGCCGCAGTGGTGGAGGTGGTTACGGCAACAGCAGAGGATTTGGTGGAGGTAATTAATGTTAATTTTTCTTTTAGGAAGGGCTTTTTGTTTTTCTCCTTTTTTTTTCTTTTTTTTTTGAGATGGAGTGCCACGCTGTCACTCAAGCTGGAGTGCAGTGACCTGATCTCAGCTCACTGAAAGTGACTGTCCTGCCTCAGCTTCCTAAGTAGCTGGGATTACAGTTACATGGCAACATGCCCAGCTAATTTTTTTCTATTTTTAGTAGAGATGGGGTTTCACCATGTTGGCCAGGCTGGTCTCTACCTCCTGACCTCATGATCCGCCCACCTTGGCCTCCCAATGTGCTGGGATTACAGGCTTGAGCCACTGTGCCTGGCCTGGGCTCTTTGTTTTTCTTACGAGTTCTCTTTTTCAAAGAGTAATTTATTGGGGAAATTTGGTTTCTGAGGGACACAAAAATCCAACACTAGATTTCTTTTACTGGTTTTATGTTGAAGTACTTGAGAAAAAAAGGTATTAATGGATGACTTAATTTCTTTCTAAACATTTTTCTTGATAGGTGGCTATGGAGGCTTCTACACTAGTGATGGATATGGAGGAAATTATAACTCCCAGGGGGTTGACTGGTGGGGCAACTGAATCTGCTTTGCAGCAAAGTCACCCTTACAAACAAGCTAATATGGAAACCACATGTAACTTAGCCAGACTATATCGTGTAGCTTCAAGAACTTGCAGTACATTACCAGCTATGATTCTCCTGATAATTCAAGGGAGCTCAAAGTCACAAGAAGAAAAATGAAAGGAATAAACAGCAGCCCTATTAAGAAATTGGTTTGAAGATGTGATTGCTATAGTTTGGATTTAACTCTTCCCCTCCTGCTTTATTCCCACCCCAAACTGCATTTATAATTTTGTGACTGAGGATCGTTCGTTTGTTAACGTACTGTGACTTTAACTTTAGACAACTTATTACTTTGATGTCCTGTTGGCTCAGTAATGCTCACGATACCAATTGTTTTGACAAAAATAAATTTACTAAACTTGGCCTAAAATCAAACCTTGGCACACAGGTATGATACAACTTTAACAGGAATCATCAATTCATCCATAAATATAAAAAGGAAAAAAAACTTCAGGCAGTAGCCTGCGTTAGGACTGTTGGATTTTTGCAGACTTGGGGGTTGGGAGAACATCTTAAAGCATTAAAGCATAGTTTTTTATATGGCCAACCTGTACTAAAGTTCTGACTTGCTCACTCTATCCTGGATAGGCACTTAGAAACTTACACTCTTTAAGCCATTCCAGTCATGACGAGGTGGAATGTATCGATATACCCATTAATATTTTTGAAAGAGCTTTTTTAGGTTAATTCAAGTAAATACAGCAATTTCTCATTTAATGTTTAGGGAGTTTATTCTAAGCTAGGCAACTGTGGGCATACTATCACAGGAAAGATTTAAAGCTTTGATACAATGGGGGAGATTTCATAGTTTTTTTAATGCCTGCTATAAAAATTTGAAATGTTAGAATGGCTGACCATGGCAGTGACCAGGCCTCACTATAGGCCTGGTTGGATTCTGGTCTTTTATGCATGCTAGTGTTGATGTTTTTTGGTCAAGAAGGGTTTAAACAGGAAGGATTATGCAGCAGGCTTTAATTTAATGTAGAGTCATATTGCGCTGTTAAAGCTGCATTGAAATGTTAAAATGGCTTACACTTGTAGACTTTGTAAAGCTAAGACTAACAAATTCTTGAAATCACACAGGTTGCAAATATGTACTAAACTGCACAAGGTGTGTGCGCTCTATGTGCAGTTTTAGTGTATTTTAGTTGCATAGGTTTCCATGGTATTTATAGTCTCTTGTGCTAAATTTGGCCAAAGATGATTGTCCACCACTAAAAATGCCTCTCCCACTTGGAATTCTGTACTGATTTTGTGGCCAGAATGCAATGATCTTTAAAAACAAATCTTTTCAGTGGCATAAGAAGTTGGCAAAAATTTCTTAAAGTGCAATAGATTTTCAAGTGTATTGTGCCTTGTTCTAAAACTTACAAGTAGGTGCACTTGACAGTATTGAGGTCATTTGTTAAGGTGCTATTTCAATTAGTATAGGTTTAGACTCTTGTACATTTCTCCCGTAACTTTTTACAAAGTACTTATTTTATTGCACATTCAGAGAATTTTATATATATATGTCTTGTGTGCGTGTCCTCGACCTTCCAATCTTATTTTGTTTCTTGGAGATTGTTGAATGCAGCCAGTGAAGCAGTAGATTCTAAAATTTTATTGGGGACCATGGAATGGTAGTTGAGAAGAAAACTATTTGCACACAACAGATTTTAGATACTTTTTGCTGCTAGTTGTGTAATATTTATTGAAAATTTTGACAAATATTTATTTTTGTAAGCCTAAAAATGATTCTTTGAAAGTTTAAAGAAACTTGACCAAAAGACAGTACAAAAACACACTGGCACTTGAATGTTGAATGTCACCGTATGTGAAATAATATATTTCGGGGTAGTGTGAGCTTTTAATGTTAAGTCCTATTAAACTTGAGTCAAATTAAGCAGACCCGGCATTGGCAATGTAGCTGTAATTTTCTGACAAAATTTAAGACAAAATTGTCAACTTGAAACTAAAACATGCCAAGGTTTTGATATACTTGTCTTAAGATATTAATGAAACACTTCTGAATGCTGATAGGAAGTGTCCACATCCACAACAGTTTTCTGAGTTTTGTTATGTGTTTTGTTTTGTTTTGTTTGCTCTTCGGTGATTGTCTGGCATATTTACAGTCCTCAAACATGTGGTTATTTTTTCAGTGACTTACATTCAGTTTTATCAGCCAGCAGTATTTTCAGTAAAGAATGGAATTGCTGAATGTAACCGTTGAACCTCGAGTCACTGTAAAATTTTAGTAATTGCTTATTGTATTAGTTTTAGATGCTGGCACTGCATGTGCTCTGTTTATTCTGATTTTACTAAAATAAAAAGTTCAAAAATCTTTTTTGCTGTCACTTGTAGCTTAATGTTGAGTTGAAGATGAATTTGTGCTCTTAACCTGAAGATTGGAAATCTGATTTCTTGACTACCAAAGCTGTTTGCAAAATACATCCTGAGGCTGGAAGTACTTTGCCTTACATGTTTGAATAAATGATGAAGGTGGTAGAAGGTTGGAGTACAGAGGCAGGATTTTATTCTGACTGATGGAAAACTAAAAGGTCTGTACACGCAGCATGTATTGCATTTTGGTCGAAGCAACTTCATATGAGTGTGATGGTGGTTTTAAGCATTTTTGATGTGAAAGATGGCTGAACTAAGAATGAATTGGGTAAAAAGTCAGTTGCCCAACAAATTACTATTTGATTGTAAGTAGTTGTCTACTGAAGGTTAAGAGTTAACGGAGTAGGTTAATGATAGCTAAGAATCACATACGCACCTTTTGTCCAACTTCTTTTTTCTGGTGACAGTCCCATTAACACATTGCAGCAGTTAGTGCCAGTTAACAAACATAGGCAAACTGATCAAATGTTGCACGTTTGAAATAGGTCTTTTTAGGGAAGTCAAGAACCTCAGTGTCCCTTTGTGTCCCCTTTTGGCAACCAGCCTCAAACTGCAAAGGGTAAGCACTGTTTTTTTTTTTTGGGGGGGATGGAGTCTCGCTCTGTCGCCCAGGCTGGAGTGCAGTGGCCAGATCTCAGCTCACTGCAAGCTCCGCCTCCCGGGTTCACGCCATTCTCCTGCCTCAGCCTCCCAAGTAGCTGGGACTACAGGCGCCCGCCACCTCGCCCAGCTAGTTTTTTGTAGTTTTTAGTAGAGATGGGGTTTCACCGTATTAACCAGGATGGTCTCGATCTCCTGACCTCGTGATCCGCCCGTCTCAGCCTCCCAAAGTGCTGGGATTACAGGCTTGAGCCACCGCGCCTGGCCTAGCACTGTTCTTTTAACAGCACACATAAGATTTAGTCTGATAAACTTGGTATAAATGAAATCTACAGCTTATTTTGTTGTTACTTCTTGCACTTAAGTGTTGTTTGTGAGATGAAATTACATTGTTACTTAGGACGAATTGTAACATTCTGATTGCTGTGTGGAATCCTGTTGTGTAAATAGCACCTGATTTCTGGTTTGTAGCAGCAGCAACAAACTTTTTTTTTTAAGATGGAGTCTTATTCTGTGCCCCAGGCTGGAGTGCATCGGCATGATCTCAGCTCACTGCAAGCTCCACCTCCCAGGTTCACACCTGTCTCCTGCCTCTGCCTCCCGAGTAGCTGGGACGACAGGCGCCCGCCACAGCGACCGGCTAACGGCTAACTCTTTGTATTTTTGGTAGAGATAGTGTTTCACCGTCCAGGGTGGTCTTGATCTTCCGACCTCGAGATCGCCTGCCTTGGCCTCCCAAAGTGCAGGGATTACAAGCGTGAGCCACCATGCCCAGCGGCAACAAACTTCTCATGATTTTGGTAAATGCCAGTGCTCCTGTCTGTCCTACATGTTTTCAGTAGATACTACTGGTTTTCAGAAGTTGTTAATGCCATTTTGCACTTTGTCTCAGTTCATTTCTGGTTGCTCTACATTCTCACCATTACTTGGTTTCTTGCACACCTTATATATTTAAGTAGGTATGTTATTATCTTAACTTTTAATTTGTATTTATCATCGTGATGACTAACGATTAACACTTGAGCTGTGTTGAGGTTCATGCAGTTAAAAAGAATTTGTCCTTATCAATTACAGGCATACTTGGTAAATGATCTGATTTTTGGGAACTGCAGTCTCTGGATAAAAGATACAATGTAGGTAAAATTGGATTTGCAATTACCAAGTTGTTCAGGTTGGTTGATGGTAGCACAGTTTAGTTAACAATTTACATTGATGTTTGAAGATTAGTAAATAATATTTGTAGAACGCATACTATGGAAATTCTGCAGTGAATCAACCAAATAGTGACCAAATTATGGTAACTTTTTCTACCAATGGAAATGGTTTCCCATTTCCTTCCCTCCTGCTCAGGCCATTTTTAGGTGTGATTTTGCACTAAATCGTTGTATATGTCTTTTCTGGAACCTAGGGCTGAGAAATTGAGTGTGCATGTGTTTGCACCCAAATATGTGTATTTGTCCTTTGAAAACCACAGTAGTCTAATGCCCATTTTTAGAAGTATGAGTTCTTTAGATTCAGAGAATAATTGATCAGTTAGGAACTGAGGTCCATGGCAGGAAGTATAGCTGGAATGATCTCATTTCTATTGGACAAATGAAATGGGTACATCTCTACAGCAGTCGGGAGAGAAGTTAAGTCTGTCCTGAAAGAAAATGTGAACTTGAAATAGTATTGATGTGTGCTATGTAGCAGTTCTCTATATGAAAAATGAGCTCTTTTAGAACTTCAAAGACAATCATTGAATATGTTTACAAAGATAAGCGTATTCACAATGATGCTTTTATTTAATAGTTGCAACCGGGGATGAATAGATTTCTATAATGAGATACTATATATTTGAAATAGGAAAAGTTCCTGTATCCCCCTCACAGGGTGTGTGACTGGGGAGTGGCTCAGTTCTTAAGTGTCCTGCAGCTCCAAATCTTAGGGGGAGCATGCAGACAGCAGATCTTGGGGAGTGTGGGCTGTGACCCATTGTTTACAGCTCTTGAAGCCCAGTGGGCGTGTGTTACAGTGTGTTCTCTAGGTTTTGCCATCTGCAGGCAGCTTGTGCTAATCAGCTGAGACCATTTACCTTATTGCAAGGACAGAGGACTTTCTGTGTCCTGGATTCTTGCCCTAGTGTACCGGAAAAATCCAATCACATGTGAGCTTGGAGAATGAATGCAAGGTTTTATTGAGTGGTGGAGGTAGCTCTCAGTTAAGTGGATAGGGAGCCAGAAAGGGGATGGAGTGGAAACGTGGTCTCTCCTGGAGTCAGGCTGCTCGGTGCCTGGGCTCTCCTTTGACCCCTATCTACCGAATTTACCTCAGTGTCCATGTCATTCCACTGTCAGTGGCTTGTTGCCATCTGTGTGTTCTGCCAGTGTATTCCTCTTGATGTCCAGCTGTTTGTGTGTGTGCCCAGTATGGTCTTGGGGGGTTTTATAGGCACAGGATAGGGGTGCCCGCAGTGGGAGGCCAGGATGGTCTTGGAAAAATGCAACATTTGGGTGTGAAAACAGGAGTGCCTGTCCTCACCTAGGGCTGTGGGCATGAGGGTGGAGCCCTCACCAGGGACCCTGCCCCTTTCTACCCAGCACTTCTCTGCCCTCTTCTGGTATCATTTCACCCGTCTGAAGAGGTACATCTAACTGCCATTAAAATATGGAGACAACCAGTCTTAGCTGCTTCCTGCTGATGGGGCATTATTTTTGGGAAAAGAGCAGTCATTTCTTCCCAGACTTGGGTCTAAGGCTTCACATTGTCTGAGGCTCTGGTTGCCTGCCTATTTGGACTTTGATGGCCTCTGTGTGTGAGAGAGAAAAATAATTTTGTAAGGTTAAGTATGCATGGGTTACATGTGTATTATACAAGGAAAAATTTAATGCCAAAGATTTCAGAGAAGGGCTGGATACAGTGGCTCAAGCCTGTAATCCCAGAACTTTGGGAGGCTGAGATGGGTGGATCACGAGGTCAGGAGATAGAGACCATCTGGCTAACATGGTGAAACCCCGTCTCTACTAAAAATTACAAAAAACTAGCCGGGAGAGGTGGCAGGTGCCTGTAGTCCCAGCTACTTGGGAGGCTGAGGCAGAAGAATGGCGTAAAACTGGGAGGCGGAGCTTGAAGTGAGCTGAGATCCAGCTACTGCACTCCAGCCTGGCCGACAGAGTGAGACTCCGTCTAAAAAAAAAAAAAAAAAGAAGGAAATGAAATATACTAACAACATTGTATCCTAAGCTGTTTTAACCCTGGTGAAAGAAATTAAATCTTGAATAGGGTCAGTTAAACTTTGTAAGAGAGGTAGCTTTGCAGCCATATCTTTAGCAATTAACAAGTGTACCCTGCCTGGAAATTCTGGTGTTTGTAGGCTTGTCTGGTGGTCATTAAAGCTTCTGCCTCTTTCTTGTGCCTCCGTTTCTCTATTGTAAAAGACTGAGGTGGTCACTTTCAGGAGGACCTCTAATGTACTACCTGGCTCCAGGGACTGTTTCTCCAACTTCCTCGTAATATCAGGGGCTGCCTAAGTTACAGATTTATCCTTTAGGATTAGCTGTCCCTTGATTGAATCAGGAGATAGGTGTGCTTTACCAAGGCCTCTCTCAGCCTTTCGAAGAAGGCAGTGGGATTTTCATCAAATCCCTGGTCAGTCATGGACAACTTAGCATAACTGAGAGGCTTGGTCTTCATCCTGTGTAAGACTTCCATTATGCACACTGGAAAGTGTCTCCTTTTCCAGTCTCCCATCTCATCACTGGGATCCTATTTAGGGTCATTCACTGATACTGCTTTTCTTACAGTTGAATATTTGCTCCCTTCCCTGACACTATATGTAATGCAAAGCTCATCCCCAAATCTCTCTGCTGCTTGCAGAGCGGCCTGCTTCTCAGTGTCCATCAGGATCTGATTCCAAAGTAACATAACGTCTGTCTAGGAGAGTTCAAATATTTGGGTGAAATTCTGAAATTTGCTTTTAAGTTTTATAGGGAGAAGGGGACCTGCACCTTAATGGGGCCAAATTCACTGGACATCTGTTGGAGGGGCAAGAGTGGGACTGGGGCTTGTTCAGTGGAAGGATTTCTAGCAGGGGGCAAGTGAGAGGCTGAAGCTGGGTAGGGAGGTTGGTGTGTACCCAGAGGAGCAGAACTGGAGGGAGGTGGCTTCTCTGCAGAGGGTGCTTCTGGGACTCAGATCTTTAATTACCTGGGCGTGTCCCTTCTAGCCTTCCCTGAGATGGCGATCAATCCTACACTGTTGGCAAAGTTTGGATTGCCTTGCAAGGTATAGAAAACCTGCATGTGTGGGGCCCCAGACCATATGTCCTCACGTCTACAAAAAATTTCCAACTGTTGGATGGTAGAGGTGAGTAGTTTCTTCTTGGAGCCAACCCAGTCCTTTATAATTTGTCCAAACCTTTGTGCAAAGGGATATGAGGCATTTTTCCTCCAGATTCTGAGGGTTAGAGCAGTCTCAATGGTTCAGGACACACTGCAGAGGAATAGAAGCTGGGTTGGTGAAGAGAACTGGTTGCCCATTCTGAAAGACAGGAAATAGAGGCATTTATTTCCTTTCGTTGGTTTTGCTGAAGCAAAAACTCGTGATGGAGAAAGAAAGCTAGCGACTTCGCTTTCCTTCCACCTCTTAACCCTGAGTCTCAGAGACCTTGGCAAGTGCTGGCCATAGGTACCAATGTGGTGTGTACCCATGAATCAGGGAAAACCTCAAGAATAGGAATTAATCACCCTCACCTCTGCCTCCCTTTCTCCCTGCTGTTGGCAAACTTTGAGTTCCCTGGGCCTGTTTATGCCATGGAGTATGGCCTCCTTCCATAGGTTGAGGGTTTAGTCTACAGGAATTGGTCCTGCCTATTTACATTGTGCCTGTTGCCTGGCTTTGGATCCCTCCAACCTGGTCTTTCTAAGGTCTCAGCCTGAACCTCAGAATCAGGATTGGGGCTGAAAAGGTGTTTCAGAGACTGTTTCTGTTTAGATAGTGTCTCAAATGAATGCTGCTGAATTTGCAGTTATTAGCCAGCAAGGGATGTTCCTTTGTTAACTTCCCTATCAGAAATAGTGTTGGGAAGAGGGAGTCCTCTTACTTAGAAAAGGAAAAAAATGGAAAAACAGTTTAAAGGTCAAAAGGGGGATGTCCTGGGGAAAGAACTCCTTGCTCCGTGCAAGGCGTTCCCTTTAATCCTTGTGTCCTTTCCCATATTCATGCTGTGTTGACTTCCTTGGCCAGGGGAAGAAAAGAAAGGTTCTGTTGGCATGACAGGCCAGAAGTGCCCACTTTGTGAGGTCCCGGCTACCACTGTGGTTTTCTCTCACCTTCCTCAGCTGGTGGCTGTTAAGCATGCTGTGAACAAGTCTAGGTGCCTGAGCTGGGAGGAGAAAGGGGAGGTTCCCTGAGTTGCCTGTGTCTGCACCTGTCAGTGTGGAGGCAGAGATGGCACCTCTAAGAATAATTTGTCTGATTTGCACTTTTGGCAGCTAAGCACTGCCGCAGCCTGTAGCAAAACTTTTCAACATTATAAACGAAGAGATAATAGCCGTTTCAAACCATGAGAGAGAGAAGAGACAAAGTTGGGGTTTTGACCAGCCCAGTTAGGGAAGTTAAATCTTGAAACATCCTTTTATCTGCAGGAAAGAGAGGTCGCAGGGTTTTGGAAAAAAGGTAGATCTGACAGTTTCACATTTGCTCTCACCTTCTGGGATCCCAGATGAGCCCCTAGTTGAAACAGGAAAAGTTCCCTTATCCCCCTGTCAGGGTGTTAGACTCGGGGAGTGGCCTTCTTCAGTGGCAACGCAGCTCAAACCCATAGTGGGAGAATGGAGACGGGCAGATTGTGGGGAGTGTGGGGTCCAACCCCATGGCAGTGTCTAGGACTGAGTGTTTACAGCTCCTGAAGCTCCAGTGGGTATGTGTTACAGTATGCAGGCAGCTTGTGTTAATCAGCTCAATAAGACCACCTGCCTTATCGCAAGGGCAGAGGGCTTTCTATATCATGGGGTTCTTTCCCTAGCCCACAGGAAAAATCAGTTCACACGTGTGCTTGGAGAATGAGTGCAAGGTTTTATTGAGTGGTGGAAGTAGCTCTCAGGGGATGGATGGGGAGCCAGAAGGGGGATGGAGTGGGAAGGTTGTCTTCCACTAGAGTCGGGCCACTCATTGGTCTGGTTCTCCTTGTACTGCCTTTGGCTGAATTTCCCTCAGTGTCTGCATTGTTCCACTGTTGATGGCCTGTTGATGTTTGTGTGTTGTTCTGCCAGTGTGGTGTTCTTGACATCCAGCCACTTGTGTGTATCCCCACTATGGTTTCAGAGTTTTTGTTGGCACAGTGTGAGGGGTGTGGTGGGCCAGGGTGGTCTTGGAAAATGCAACATTTGAGCATGAAAACAGTGCTGGTTCTCACCTGGATTCATGGGCACAGGCCTGAAGGTGGAGCCCTCACCAGGGACCCCAACTTTCTCTACCCAGCACTTCCCTGCCTCCCCTCCTGCATCATATTCATGAGGATTGATAATGTGGTTAGTCTCAGACTAATGAGCTGAGGAAGTCAGATACAAAATGGTACATACTGTATGATTCCATGTATAGAAAGTTTAAATGGTAAAACTATCATTATAGATGCCTTGAAGGGATGTTTACAAAGAGGGTTTTTATGGTGTCGATAAGTGATGTTCTTTTTGTAGGTATACTTAAGAGATAGATGTTCGCCTTGTAATTCATTGAGCCGTACATTTACTATACATGCATTTTTCTGTTTACCAGATGTATTTTGTAGATGACTTTTCCCCAAAAGTATTATTTTATAAAACCTTTCATAAACAGCTCCATGAATTTTGGCAAATACACTGTTGTTATAAACTCACAGATCAATATATGGAATATTTCTAGCATTCCTAAGAACTTTGTATTTCATCTTAAACTTAGGAAATCAGTACTATTAGTGGCTCCATGTCACCATTGAGGAACATTGGCACAGGAAGTTAAGAACCTGTCTGTTGGTACTACCAGCTCTTTGGATAATTTTTGCCTGCCCATTGTGTCAGAGATGGCAAAGAGGACAGTGATATTAGCTGCCTTTCTTTGTGAGATGAAATTGTGAACCAGTATGTTGTCCTGGAAAATAATATTCTCTTTCCACATGACTAGGCCAAAAGCAATCTGGGTGGTGGAGCATCAGACACTCTTCTGAATCATTTCCCAATCATTGTCATCCTTGATGATGCTATGGGGTTTCAAGAATTGCCAGTGCCAGGTGCAGGGGTGCTAATAGCAGGCTAGAAACTGCTCCTCGAGGATGTAATCATCATCTATCAAGCTGGATTGTCAGTTTTTGTTTTTTACTGGCAAACCAAAGAAGTGAGGCTGAAGCCCTAGGAATTTCGTTGTACATACGTTTAAGCTCTGATGCTTTTATTGGACCTAGATAAGGTAGGTGTTGACTGAAGCAAATACATGCTACATCATGGGGTTTCATGTGGATTCTCTAATTCAAATAAAATTCTCAGTGGCCTCATGTAGTGCCACCTTTGTCTTAGAATGACCCAATGCTCTCATCTCATAACATTTTGTTCACTATTACAAGAGATTTCTAGCTTCCCTTAGGAATTAAGAGCCCTCACCTAGACTGCAGCTCTCTAGTCATACTTTGACTAGCTGAAAGTGACATGAGAGGTCCAGGGAAGTTATGTGTCTGTTTCTGAAAAGCATAGGATTAGAAATTAAAATAGGTTTATTAATGATATCTGGCAGAGAAAGTGATGAGAGATGCTTATCAAAATGTAGCCGAGCTTTGAGGCAGCCTATGAGAAATTGATTTATTGTTTTGGCCACATCTCAGGGCAAAAAAAAATTCCAGGATGTGTAAGAAAGAAAGAAAGCCTGCAGTAGTTGAGAATTATGAAATTACTCATATTGGCCCTATCTCAACTGTCTTGTGGGATTTGGCAACAAGTACAAGCAAAAAGAAAAGTTTTCTTTACCCTGACACACTTCATGAGGAAGATGGGGCACCAAGGAAGGGAATACATGGCCAGACCTTAAAAGTTTTATAGGTTGATGACACAGTGATATGAAGGGAGTAAAATATTTTACCCAGCCCATGCTCAAGATGGAGTCACTCTGGTTTGAATGCCTTTGACAGCAGGAGGATAGTTAAAATCATGACACAGTTTCTAAATGAATATGAAATGATTGTTCTCTTGTATCAAGGATAAAGCAAGAGGGAACAGAAGCCACTCTACAAGTAACCCAAACTGTGCTATTTCAGATTATTTTGTTGTCCTGCCAACTGTTATTCATTCCCTGGTCTTCTGTTAGTTAAAGGATCACCAACAAATTCTAAAATATAAAAGATTATTGGCTGGTAAAACTAGATGTATCTATAATAAAATGAAGAACTCAATTATGTTTAATTATTGAACACATGAGTAAGTATATATATTTTAAAACTACTCAAACTGTCCTCCTAGCTTAATTTTAAGTTTGCATTTTTTGATAGATGAATTATTTGGAGTAATTCAGTTGAGAGCTAATGCCTAATCTGATTTGTGTTAAAATACGAAAAATCTGAGCTGAATTCAGTAGCTTATGCCTGCCTGTCCTAGTTACTTGGGAGGCTGAAGAGGGAGGATTGCTTAAGCCCAAGGGTTTGAAGCTGCAGTGAAAAAAATGAACTAAAAATCTGCATTTCTTTGCTTAATTAAAATATTACTTTCAGATAATAAGTTCCAAAATTATAAAATCTGGAAGGGTACAGTAGCTCATTCCTGTAATCCTAGCACTTTGGGAGGCTGAGGCGGGTGGATCACCTGAAATCAGGACTTTGAGTCCAGCCTGGCCAACATGGTGAAACCCCGACTGTACTAAAAATACAAAAGTTAGCTGGTCATGGTGGTATAGCCTGAAATCCCAGCTACTTGGGAGGCTGAGGCAGGAGAATCGCTTGAACCGAGGAGGAGGTTGCAGTGGGCTGAGATTGTGCAACTGCCCTCCAGCCTGAGTTTGTCTAAAAAAAAAAAAAGCAAAATCTTACAAAAATGAAATTGAGACAAAATTACAAATATATTTCACTATATAATTATTAGTAGTAAAAGTAAGTTATAAAAAGGTTTCCCCCAGTTTAAGAGATTATGGGTTTATAGCTTAGTTATAGGACATTTTATATCCACTGAGTATGCCATAGATAGAATATACTTTGATAAAAGACTATACATTTTGTTTCTAGAATAAGGATAGAAAGTATTTTTTTAAAAAGACTACAGATTTTCTTCTTTGGTACAGGCACAGTGATCTGACATGCGTTACTCAAGACTCAACTTCATATCTTTAAAAGATTTTCAGAGTATTGTAAAGAGACTATATTATCACATCTGGAAGTTACATGAAAGAATGTAAAAAAAAAAGGAAAAAGTTTTTAAGATGTAACTTTATCACTATTTGAAATAAATTAAGAAAAACGTTTTAATCAATAAAATCAGACTAAAAAGTGCAGTGTTCTCAGTTCAAGACTTTATTATTAATAAAATAATTTTTATTATTAATAATATGGATTATAGAAAGCAGCTATTTTGTGCAGTTATTGGAGCCTTGACAATAAAAAGCTATGATTTCCAGTTATCTCTAATCATTCCAAATAATTGAATAATTTGTACACTGAAATATATATTTAATTAAAGTTTAGGAGAATTAATTTTAAAATATATGGTCTCCTTAAATTACTTTTTTTCCTTCTTTTTTTTGAGTATGACAATAATTGTAAATTTAGGTAACACTATAACTAATGAGTCTCTAGTTAGACCTGCTGAAACAGGACTGATAATGACAAGGTAAGAGATGATTTCTAGTTATACTAAAATCCTTCAGATATCTAGTCTCTAGGAGATTGGGACCAATGGAGGGTCTGTGCCTATGAACTCAACAGCTTCTTCCAGATGTCTAATCATTTTCATCAGTTTTATTGTTGAAAATTATTAGATCAAAGTAGTATGCATATATTCCCTCTAAGATCTCGGACTCCCTTTGCAGGTGATGAAGAGGTTCATTCCACAGGATGAGGGATTGAAGGTGAAATGAGCATAGGGTAAAGAAGAAGCCTGTGGAAGTCAGTTGAATTTGTTATCTTTTTGTATTTGTTTTTGTATCATTGCCAGAATTAGCCAAAGTCAAACTTCAGTGTATTATGTGTAAGTATGAGACAAAACCTATTTCACGACAAAGGAGACATTGTTCCCTATGATGGCAAATTTGTACAACAAACACTGGCCATAGAAACTATTCAATGTGCATTACTAGTCATCTCCAGGATATGGGAAGTATACTATGGAGGATGTGGACAAAGTAGAAAAAGAATGTACATTCTTCAACAAACACATTTCCAAAGCCCAGGCCTATCTGTGTCTGTTCCAGAACTAATCAGGATAAGTCCATGAGAGGTGCCGTGTTACCAGTAGCTTTTATAATCTAAGCTACTCGTTGGTATTTCTATAGTCAGGCTAACAAGAAGACCCAGAACCTACTTTAATTTCATTCTCCTAACAGAGGTCTTTCATGACTCTTTGCTTGATACCTTATATTCAAAAAATTCTTTGGAACCAAATTCTGGAGCCCAGTTTTACTTGTACCAATACATATCTGAGTTTTGCATTACAAATTAATTTTTTCTCATTTCCTATTTAAAGATTCAACATGTTTTATAAATTCAGTTATATACAATGAACCTCAAGCAGGGGATGCATTTTGGAAGTTTAAAAAGCTATTTTGCTGGTTCTGAAGTATAGAAATAGAGATGTATAGGTACAATGATTAAATACTTACTTGGTCAACATTTGCTCCTTGACTAGAATGTGAACTTGCCTTATTACTGTAGTCCATCCACTGATATAGTACCTTGTGTATAGAAAATGCTTGAAAAACATTTGAATTGTAATTTGTCTTACTGATACTGGTCATTATAAGATTTGATGAATACTAAATCTACAGTGAAGAAATAGAACAATGGGGAAACAAAAAATGGTGTCCCTGGTCGACAGAGACAGATTCTTGGGGAAAAATTAAAAGGTTTGATGCCTTCAGATACTTTGCAGCAGTACTTCTTAACACTGTCTTAGGATTCTTACACTTCTTTGTGGCCTGTTATTGATAAGAGACTCTAATGAGCCTGATATAATGACACTGAGGTCACTACACCTAGAATCTAGACACAGCCCTATACAAAGGAGATCAGAAGTGTAATGATGAGGACTAAGAGACTGAGTTAATTCTACTTAGCATCTCTCCAATGGAGATGGGCAGACATCAAAACAGTTGAGAACTTAATCTGTTTATCTTGACAAGCTAAGGAGAGAAATTTCTTACCCATTTTAATATCTTCTACAGGAATTTCAAATAGGATATAGCATTATTTTAATGTCAGGTATTAACTACTAATGTTTAGGTAGTTTATTTTAAATTTACAATGTCAGCTATTAACTGCTAAAGTTTAGATAGTTTATTAATTTATAATCATCACCTCATATGGACATACATTTTGCTGTTACTTAAAAGCACAGTATTTTCACTGTGGTTTACAATAAACGCAATATTAAAAATCTCTATTTTAGGAAAAATGTTCACCCAAAGATAGGAGTGCTTTCCTCCAGTGAAAGAATAATCGATAAAACTCGTTTTCCTAAGATGTAGATCTATGGAAATTTGTCAGGCAGGCAACCTCTGGCTATGCGTGTGTGCTTAACTTTCATGTGAGCATGGTTTACTAATGAAAGTTAATAAAAACAAAATACTTTTCTTCTTTTTTTCAAACTTTATTATAAATTCAGGGATACATGTGCAGGTTTGTTACATAGGTTAATGTGTGTCCTGGGGGTTTGTTGCACAGATTATTTCATCACCCAGGTATTAAGCCTAGTATCCATTAGTTAATTTTTCTGATCCTCTCTCTCCTCCCACCCTCCACCTTCTGAAACGCCCAGTGTGTGTTGCTCCCCTCTATGTGTCCAGGAGTTCTCATCATTCAGATTCCACTTATAAGCGAGAGCATGTTGTATTTGGTTTTCTATTCCTGCATTAGTTTGCTAAGGATAATGGCCTACAGCTCCATCCATGTCCCTGCAAAAGATATGATACTGTTCTTTTTTATGGCTACGTAATAGCACTGTACAGTCTATATGTACCACATTTTCTTTATCCATTTATCATTGATGGGCATTTAGGTTGATTCCATGTTTTTGCTGTTGTGAATAGTGTTGCAATGAACCTAATGCATGTGTCTTTATGATAGAATGATTTCTATTCCTTTGGATAAATACGTACTAATAGGATTGCTGGCTTGAATGGTATTTCTGTTTCTTTTGAGACAGAGTCTCTGTTGTCAGGCTGGAGTGCAGTGATGCGATCTCTGCTCACTGCAAACTCTGCCTCCCGGGTTCCCGCCATTCTCCTGACTCAGACTCCCAAGTAGCTGGGACTACAGGCATCTGCCACCACACCTGGCTAGTTTTTTTGTATTTTTTAGTAGAGACGGGGTTTCACCGTATTAGCCAGGATGGTCTCAATCTCCTGACCTCGTAATCTGCCCGCCTTGGCCTCCCAAAGTGCTGGGATTACAAGCTTGAGCCACCGCGCCTGGCCTTTCACCCACTTTTTAATGGAGTTGTTTTTCTTCTTTGCAAATGTGTTTAAGTTCCCTGTAGATGCTAGATAATAGACCTTAGTCAGATGCGTAGTTTGTAAATTTTTTTCCCATTCTGTAGGTTGTCTGTTTACGCTGTTGATAGTCTCTTTTGCTGTGCAGAAGCTGTCTTGATTAATCCATTCCATTTGTCAGTTTTTGCTTTTGTTGCAGTTGCTTTTGGCATCTTTGTCATGAAATCTTTGCCTGTGCCTGTGTCCTCAATGGTATTGCCTTGGTTGTTTTTCAAACTTTTTATAGTTTTTAGTTTCACACTTAAGTTGTTAATCTACCCTGAGTTGATATTTGTGTGTGGTGAAAGGAAGGGATCTAGTTTCAGTCTTGGACGTATGGCTGGCCAGTTATTCCAGCACATTTATTACATAAGGAGTTCTTTTCCCGTTGCTTGTTTTTGTCAGGTTTTTAAAGATCAGATAGTTGTAAGTGTGCAAGCTTATCTCTAGGTTCTTTATTCTGTTCCATTGGTCGAAAATTCTTTTATTCTAATAACAAAAGCAAATACAAATGAAACAAAACCAATCTACTAAATATAAATATATTAAATCTACTAAAATATATAAGGATATATTTAATCAAATTAGTTTTTTTCTCATTTTCTATAACTGATAATCAGTGCTGCATAACTGATATTCAGTGGCAATTTCAACACCATTTTGGCAGCTTGGAAAATTAATAAAAGGAAAAGTAAGTGCAATCGAAGAAAATAATATAATTAAAGACAAATACTTGGTAATAAAAAGACAAAATAAAAACCACAGTATGGACTGTTAAACATGTTACTGAATACAGTGTTAGAATTTTACCAAGGAACACAACTTTTACAAATAAAATGGCAAAATAGGGAACAAAAATATGAATTATACTGGTGAATTTAAACATTTAATCTTCTGTGAAAGTGCAAAAAATTAACATTTGCAAACCTCGATTTTCCTGAATTGTTAAAGGATTGTAAAAGGACAAGACTATGTATTCCTTGGCTAAGTTTATACCAATTTTACATGTTTACCAAACAGAACCAAGAGTACTCTGCTAGTCTATGCTATCTCCAAAGGTAGCATTTCTTATAACAACTATGTTTAGCAGTCTTCTCCTTCTATTAAACGTATACTTGCCAGCACAAGAATACCCTTCTTTTATTTACTAGCAATAGAAGGCCTTCTAAGCAGACCTGTTACAAGACAGCACAGCCAAATATTGCTGGTGTCATGTCTGTGGCAGCTGCTATTTGAGTTCTTTTCCCTCTAATAGCCCAATTCATTTTTAAGTTTGGTAATCAGCAGGGGTCTTAATATGAATATCACCTGCTTACTTCAGGAGCTGCCTAGAGGAACCTAGGTAGCCATGTCAAGGTAATGAATCTGTTTTAGCTTTCTTCAGGTAAAGCAGCTCTTGATACAGAGTTCTTTCCTCTCCCATCTCTTTCCACATTCCTCCGTCACCCACTTCCATCTCCACTTCAAAGTTGGGCCTGGGTTACTGCTTTCTTGGTGTATGTCTACCAGGACAAGAAATGGGCAGAAGGCATTGTGGGACTCAAAATTCTCAGGAGACTTTGTGGCCTGGAAGAATGTCTTACTGTTCTCCACATTTTAGAGGTATACTAATGAATAAAATCATGAGTGACTATTCTATAAAGCATCCTTTATACCATAATAGGCTCTTGTTTTAAATGTACACTAACATATGGTTTAGACTCTGCATAAGACTAATGTGTTAATTTGTCTAAGGATTCTGAACCATATTACCCATGTTGCTTAGTTTCTTATGTGAAAAAGAGCATCTCAGATTCTGGAAATGTTAATTCTCAGGATCAATAACAAAGCGCACAGTATTTGTCTTAATGAAAACAAACTTGTTTGTGTGCACAGCAAGCATGAATCCTATGAACAGGATGTACTTACCTGGAGAAAAAGTACTATTATTCTTATTTAAGCTTATGGTAATAGTAGTTATAACATCAAAAACAAAAAAATAAGCAAACTCTTCAGTTCCCGGGACTTTTAATGCTTAAAGATCTTACAACCTCCAGTACAACTTTGTAACCGTTTAAATATTAACAAAACAAAAGTGCCCTGGTTTCATTTTGTAATTTACTGATTTATCCATTAATTCTTCCTTCCTTCCTTCCTCCCTCCCTCCCTCCCTCACCCCTCCCTCCCTCCCTCCTCCCTCCCTCCCTCCTCCTCCTCCCTTCTCCTTCTCCTTTTCCTCCGTCCCTCCCTCCCTCCCTCTCTCCTCTCTTTCTTTTGTGTGTGTGTTTCTGTGTGAGTCACCATTTTGCTCTGTCACCAGGCTGGAGTGCAATGACTCAATCTTTGGCTTACTGCAAATTCCGCCTCCTGGGTTCAAGCAATTCTCCTGCCTCAGCCTCCCGAGTAGCTAGGATCACAGGCACCTGCCACCTGTAAAAATACAAAAATGCCTGGCTAATTTTTGTATTTTTAGTAGAGATGGGGTTTCACCATATTGGCTAGGCTGGTGTCTTGGTCAGGCCAGTCTCAAACTCCTGACCTTGTGATCCACTCTCCTTGGCCTCGCAAAATGCTGGGATTACCGGCATGAGCCACTACCCCGGCCCCTATTATTTTTTCTAAAAGATATATAATAGCAACCCAGAGAACAAAATATACAAAATAAACATTTTATATCTCTTCTGTCAATCTTTTTTTTCCCCCTGCCAGAAAGTTAATGCTGATTTGAATTGTTAACGATATATATAAACTTATTCATTTTAACTTGGATGTTAGCTTATAGAAAATGAATTCTTAGGTAGACATGGGTTAGTAGACTGGTCTCAGTACTGATTTAGATCCACTTCACCATAATTCAAATTGTACTTGTTACTTACATAAATGTGAGGACTGCATTCACACTTACATAATGCATTTAAAGTTTCCCTAATGAAAGGCCCTTATGAGGCTCACTGAGAAGGAATCCTCACAGTATGGGAGACATTGTCTGAGACTGGAATCAGAAGTCTTTTTTTTTAATCTCAGCACTGCTATTAAGACGTGGTGGCTATGGTCAAGCACAGAACTTTAGCAGAATAACAGCATGAAAACAACTTCTACTCTCTCTTATGTGGACATGAAATTCTTGTATGTTACTAATTCCTTTTGAAGAACCAAAAATCTAATATATATGATTACATGATTCACATCACACTACCAGGTAATTGTTTTATATATGCCAGGATTTATATATTACTGTCATTTTTCAGGAATGTGGCTTTTTCATATTTTGTTATATTCTCTTTTGCTATATTATGTTTTCTAAATAGTTTTCCCTATTATGTTTTCTACATAGTTTTTGAATCTGTCAACTTTAATCCCATTATTTTTATGGTGGTACAAACCACAGAGGTGCTAACAATGAAGGATACATAGTTGCAGTGATAAACATTAAATGTGTTGTGACTGCACTGTCACTAGAGGGGAAAAGAGAATTTACAGGTAAATTCACATGTAATAAGAAAAAAATGGCATGATTGCTCTCCAAAATCTAGAGCACAGGAAAACATTCTTCCATGCCAGAAAGTCTCCTGAGAATTATGAGCACCACAATGTCTCCAGCCCATTTCTTGTCCTGGTAAACATGTACCAAGAAAGCAGCAACCTGTGGCATGGCTGTTCTTATGGACAATCAGGAACATGCTGTTACTGTCTTCTTTATTGATTATATTTAGCATTCAAGCTATGTGATTTCGTTTGGGTAACTTCAGAGGTAAAAGTAAGGGTGAAAACAGTTAATTTTGTGATTATTTTTCTGTTTTAAATGCCTAGAAATTGGCTTAGGGGTGCGAAGAGGAAAGAAAACATTTTGTATATTAATTGATCCCATATTCACTGGATTTATGAACACAAGAAGAAAGGAAAAGTCCCAAAATATTATTGACAAAATAACATTTTTTTAAAAGTATCCATTGTTCCCTGCTTAGTATCTATGTATGTATCTATGTGCATATCTATGTGTGTATCTACGTATGTGTCTATGTATCTATCTATCTGGCTATGTAGCTACCTATCTAATCTATGGATGGCTAGGAAAACAAATTTCACATAGTAGCTTTTAAATACAGCCCTCTATTTAAAGTTTAAATAGAGATGATCTTTTGGCATGCCCAGGTAAAACTCCTGATGAAATGGACACTTCTTGAGAAGAGCTAGTCTCCATTTGTGTAGTTATTCTACTAATTTCATTTATAGTGATAAATTTTGGTACACATTAGTCTTAGAAACAGCAGAGTAGAAAGTCACACGGACAGGTACAGGTCTTCTCTTGTAGCCTTCTTTAATGTTTCCATTTCCAATTAATAGCTCATTTACGTCCTTCCCACTGTGCTTTTTCTTTTAATAATCAGTTTGTGCTTACAAATGAAAAAGCAGTTTGTCAGCATTCTTAATATAAGTCTCTCAGCTTATTCTATTTCGGTGTTAACATTTATATTTTTAAAAACATGGGTTTGATCAATGAAATTTACAGGAGGGCATTGTTTTGGACCAAATTTCTTCACTAGGCCCAAAAGACCAGACAAAACCAGAATTCAGTCACTGATGCTAGTTAACACGACTAGGTGCCACACAATCAACTCTTTGGACCAATTTTCAAAAAAACAAGAGTGACAGTACTAATAGAAGGGGCCCAGCTTACCTGAACTAGCAAAATAAGGAAGTCCCATCTGTTTTAACAATATAAGAAAATAACTTCGAAATTATCAATTCACTTTTTGTTCCCTTTCTGCTTTCTTAAGCCCCCTTCAGCCTAGAAAACCAATTTCCTGTGCTCAGCTTATTTTCTTGTACATGGTCAGTACAGATGCAACTATTCATATACTCCCATCCCTGAATAGAGGTGATCCTTGAACAATGCAAGGATTAAGGGCACCAAACCCTATCTGCTCCAAAATCTGCATTTTTTTTTTTTTTTAAGGCAGAGTCTTGCTTTGTTACCCAGGCTGCAGGGCACTAGTTCAAGTGATCTTGGTTGCGGCCTTGACTTCTCAGGCTCAAGTGATCGTCCTACTTCAGCCTGCCAAGTAGCTGGGATTAACATACCCAGCTAATTTTTGTTTTCAGTGGAGATGGGGTTTCTCCATGTTGGCCAGGCTTGTCTCCAACTTTTGAGTTTAGGTAATCTACCCACCCCAGCCTCCCAAAGTGGTGAGATTCCAAATGTGAGCCACCACACCAGCCCAAACCTGCATTGTGGTTCCCAAAATGTATCTACTAATAACCAAATTCAATGAATTTTTAAAAATAAATTGCACTTTGGGAGGCCAAGGTGAGTGGATTACTGGAGGTCAGGAGATCAAGACGAGCTTGGTCAACATGGTGAAATCCCGTCTCTACTAAAAACACAAATTAGCTGGGCATGGTGGGATATGACTGTAATCCCAGCTACTTGGGAGGCTGAGGCAGGAAAATTGCTTTAACCTGGGAGGCAGAGGTTGCAGTGAGCCGAGATTGCGCCATCGCACCACAGCCTGGGCAAAAAGAGCAAAACTCCATCTCAAAAAAAAAAAAAAAAAAATCAATCAATCAATCAAATGGCCAGGTGCGGCGGCTCATCCCTGTAATCCCAGCACCTTGGGAGGCCAAGGCGGGCATATCATTTGAAGTCAGCAGTTCAAGACCAGCCTGGCCAACATGGTGAAACCTAATTTCTACTAAAAAAAACAAAATAGCTGGGTGTGCTGGCCTGCCCCTACTGGGGAGGCTAAGGCAGGAGAATCTGTTGAACCTGGGAAGCAGAGGTTGCAGTGAGCCAAGATCACAGCACTGCACTCCAGCCTGGGGGACAAGAGCGAGACTCTGCCTCAAAAAAATAATAAACATAAATAAAAATTTAAAAAAATCAATCAACCAATGAAACAAGATAATTGCAGGAGTCTTATAAAGCCCAGCACCTCTGAGGGGAGCAGAAATTGCTGAAAGTCTTCCTGACATGCTTCAGAAAAGCATTTGAAGGCATTTCAAGTGGAATCTTATCTTCACATTTTCTCATATCACAGTCTTTAAAAAAATCAGACTTTAATGTTGAGATAACTGGAGATCCACATGCAGAGGTGAGAAACAATGAAGATCCCAGGTATTCTTTATTCAGTTTTCCCTGGTAGTAATATATTACAAAATTATAGAACATGTCAAAAGTAGGATAGTCACATTGATATAATTAAGATACAGAAAAATTTTATGACCACAAAGATCCCTTGAATTGCACTTTTAGGACAACATTCACTTTCCTCCCATCCCCATTTTTATCCCAGATCTCTGACAGCTGCTAATCTGTTCTTTATTTCTGTAATGTATCAATTCAAAAATATACAAGTGAAATTGTATAGTGTGCAACCTTTGAGATGGGCCTTTTTTTTTTTTCCTGACCAAATATAATTCTCTGGAAACCAGTAGTTCATCCTCTTCCATCACTGAGTTGTATTCCATGGATTATCACTGTTTGTTTAATGATTCACCTGTTGGAAAAAAAAAAAATCTCAGTTGCTTCCTCAAACGTTTTTGCTCATGAATGAGCAAAAAACTCAAGAGCAGAGATACAGTCTATTGTATTTTCCTTTGTTTCTTCTTTCCTGATGTTTCAGAGTTCTTTGTTTTATTTTTAGAACATTTCTACTAGCCATTCTTGTAGCATATATCTTCTGGCAATAAAGTATTTTAATTTTCCTTTTATATGAAAAATGTCTTGATTTCCCCTTTATTTCTGTAAAAATTTTTTAATAGATGCTGGAAGTTTCAAAGCCTGTAATCCCAGCACTTTGGGAGGCCGAGACGCGATCACGCAGGTCAGGAGACGAGACCATCCTGGCTAGACGGGAAACCCTGCCTCACAGAAATACAACTAGGGGCCGGGCTGCGGGCGGCGCTTGTCCCAGCATCAGCGAGGCTGAGGCAGTGAGGCATGCGGAACCCGGGAGGCTGGGAGCCAGGCGAGCTGAGACCGCCACTGCACTCCAGCCTGCTGACAGAGCGAGACTCACCTCAGAAAAAAAAAAAAATTTTTTTTTTTTTTTTTGAGATGGAATCATGCCCATCACCTGAGTACAGTAGCATGATTTTGGCTCACTGCAACACCCTCCTCTCGGCTCAAGTGATCCTCCTGCTCAGCCTCCCAAGTAGCTGGGATTACAGGCCACCACACCCAGCTAATTATTGTGTTTTTAGTAGAGATGGGTTTTGGCTATGTTACCTCACAGGCTGGTCACAAACTCCTGACCTCAAGTGATCTGCTCCACCTGGCCTCCCAGATTGCTGGGATTACAGGCATGAGCCATTATGCTCAATGCTGAAAAAAAAATTTTTTTTTTTTGAGACGGAGTCTCCCTGCCCAGGCTGGTGGGCAGTGGCGCCATCTCGGTCACTGCTTCTGCTTCCCGGGTTCCTCCATTCTCCCGGGGCCTCAGCCTCCGGTCAGCTGGACTACAGGCCCGGCCACCATGCCCGGCTAGTTTTGGTCTACTTTAGTAGAGATGGGATTTCACCATGTTAGCCAGGATGGTCTCTGATCTCCTGACCTTGTGATCCGCCCCTTGGCCTCCCAAGTGTTGATTTTTAGCGAGCCACCGCGACCGTCAAAAATATTTTTTAGTAAATACAGAATTCTGAGTAGACAGTTATTTTGTTGTATTGAGTCACTTTCTTTGGCCTCCATAGCTTGTCATAAGAAATCTACTTTCAAATGGTTTTCTGTGTAGCTAAGGTGTCATTTCTTTCATTTATTTATTTTAAGACAGAGTTTTGCTCTTGTTGCCCATGCTGGAGTGCAATGGCGTGATCTCCACTCACTGCAACCTCTGCCTCCTGGGTTCAAGTGATTCTTCTGCCTCAGTCTCCTGAGTAGCTTGGATTATAGGCACTTGCCACCACGCTGGGCTAATTTTTGTATTTTTTTTTATTAGAGACGGGGTTTCACCATCTTGGCCAGGCTAGTCTCGAACCCCTGACCTTTGTGATCCACCCACCTTGGCGTCCCAAAGTACTGGGATTATAGGCATGAGCTATTGCACCTGCCTCTCTCACTTATTTTAAGAAACTTTTTATTTGAGTTTAACTTTCAGAAGTTTGGCAGTTATGTATCTTGGTGTGGATTTTATTATTATATTTATTCCTTATGCAATCAGAAGAGTGTGTATATATATATGTCCACACACATACATACACATACATACAAATACACAAAAACATACACATATATACACACACACACGTGCATATTCATCATCTTTAGGTTTGTTCAGCTTCTTGAATCTGTAGGTTCACATCTGTTTTGCAAAATTTATGAACCTTTCAGCCATTACTTCTTTAAGTACGTTAAGAAATAATTCTTGCTCTCTTTCAGCTGTCTTTATAGGATTCCATGACACCAGTGTTAGGTCTTTTGTTTTGTTTTCAGGGGACTACAGGTCCTTACATGTTTGTTCATTTTTTTTTCAATATTCAAATTTTTCTTAATATATAACATGCATACAGGCATATATACACAAAACATTTGCGGAAAACTTGATGAGTTAAAACAAAGTAAATACACTTGTATAAGCCAGAAATAGAATCAGACTTGCTCATGCCCCTGACAGTCACTTTCTCATTCTCCCCAAAGGTAAACAAGATATTAAGAGTTAGGTGTAGATCAACTTTGTCATTTTGTATAAGTGTTTAATTACAGAACATTAAAAACATATACAAAATACAAAAAGTAAAATAATAGATCTATCATCTATAACAGCTAGCAGTCATGTGCCATTTTTGTTTCATCTATACTTCAACCCATTCCCCACCCCCATTTCATTTGTTTTCTACTTTTTTAAAGATAAAATGCATATAAATTGAAATTTATGATATTAACTATACCTTTTTTACAAATCAACACACTTATATACACTTTCCCCTTTTGAGAATAGAATTACTACATGTAACAATCATTAATGTACATATGTTACCTCAAAGTAACATTTAAAAGCCAGATTTTAATAAAATGGTTCTGAGTTTTGACTGGAATTTGTATATCTAACAAAATACAGATCCATAGAGCACATGGTAACTATAATGTCTCTCTTATCTAAAGTAAATACAATTTGATGAACAAAATTAAGGAAAATTGACCTACGGTGAAAGGACAAATCAGAACATCTGTGCAATATGTTATCTGTGGGAGCATTTGGTTACTATTGTAACAAACTAACCAAACAGTTTTATTATTATTTTAATAATCAAAACTGGCAAACTTCCTACTAAGCCCCCTAAAGTATGAGAGGTCTAACCAGCAGGTATAGACTTTTCAGGAGGGAAAAATGAGGCAGCCACTCTGCAGTTTTGAGGGGTTCTTCTGGAATATGTCTGCAAGATGAATGTTGAGGAACAGTGTTGGCTTTGGTGTACTCAGATAATGTCTGTTATGGGTAGGCAGGAAGTCAATGCTCGGAATCTGGGCTGGTGTCTTTGAGGGCAGTAAGTTGCCTCTTTGTAGGCAGGTCCATTTTCACTAGGGAAGAGGCTGAAGAGTCTTAATGGCATCCAGACTCCCTCTTTGACTTTCTTTGGGAGATAGAGTCTGAAAGGGGGAAAGTCAGTATTTTTGGTAAATTCTAGACAGTCTGGTTGGAAACCTCGTTAAGACCTCTTGCCTTGTACTCAAATGCCCAATTTGCAGTCTGAACCACATAGAGCTGGGTTTTCATTTATATCAGCACATCCTTATGTCAGTGTTAAGGAAGCAGCCAGGACAAGTGTCTTGGTTGTAGGCTACAGAACATCATAAAAGCAAACTGCCAGCTTGCTGTCTTTCATTTTGGCAATGGGCCCTGGCCAAAGTGCTTGAATTCAGCATGAGACCAATCCAGAGACCCACCTTCATGCATCAGCTGTCTATAATGTAAGAGGAGCCCGGTTCATGTCTTGATGAGAGATTCTGTAAGGTGGAAGAATCACATCTCATGTTTCTTGACAGCTGGCTGACTTGGAAGAACAGATACAGGACACATCTATCTTTGAATGTGTGGACAAGCTTCAGCCTTCTTTTAGTTTTGCTGGTGCTTCAATTGAAGTCTCCTGGGGAACTTCTGCAGTAGATGCTTCCTCTGTACTTGTTGCCTTTTCTTGGAAATCAGTTAAATTTGTTTGTTCCAAATCTTGCAGTAGAATTTGTTTGTTCTAAGTCTTGCAGTAGTTTCCAAATCTTGCAGTAGAATTGATGCACCAGAAAGATGTACCATATCTAGTCTGCTTTTTTGCACCCTCCCTGAATAGAATTGAGGCTGTACTTATTCTTGTACAGTTAATCCAAAAAAGGTTTCAACATTCATTGGGGAGTTTCCCACATGGGCTTTCAAGAAATCCAAGAACTACCAGGACCAGGGCCTTCAGGGCCCTGTAGGGGCTGCACTGGCAAATGCAAAGGGATGCAGCAAAGGGGAAGGGGCAAGAAGAAGGTGGGTGCTGATGGAAGAGGAAAGAGTGGCCAGGGTAGAGGGAAGTAAATGGGTGTGTCAAATGCCCAGAGGGCAAGCATAACTATGGGAAGTCTGAACAAGCCATGGGAAGATACTTGCCCCTTATTCTGTGAGAAATCAAACTGCTAGCACTGACATGTCAGGAAGTCAGCATGTTGGGGGATGCAGTATCACAATTACTTGGTGAGACAAGCTGCCTTGGCTATGTCTCACTGAGTCATTCCCATCAGGTAGGAGAGGTTAAAGAACAGCTTAGCTTCCCTCTGTATGGCAGAACTGCTCTGAAGGTGAGGAGGAGCACGGCAAAGGTGAGATGTTTGCAGCTGATGCTGAGAGCTGAAATTTCTTAACTGCTCTTAGCCAGTGCTTGTAGGGCTGTAGTCGTTTTTATTTCTGTTTATTTATCTCTGTTTAGCCTAGGCAGTGTCCATTACTTCTGTCTTACTCTCCTTGATTCTTTCCCTTTCATTCTGCTATTGAGCTCATACACAGATTTTTTTAAATTTTAGTTTTTGTATTTTTCAGTTCTAAAGATTCCCTTCAGTTTGCCTTCATATTTTCCACTTATTTCCTAAGACATTGTTAGAACTTTCTATTTTTAATTTGTTTTGGGTAGGCCTGGTGACCTCCCAGCACTTTGGAAGGCCGAGGCATGCAAATCACCTAAGGATAGGAGTTCAAGACCATCCTGGCCAACATGGTGAAACCCTGTCTTTACTGAAAATACAAAAATTACCCGGCCATGGTGGCGGTTGCCTGTAATCCCAGCAACTTGGGAGGCTGAGACAGGATAATTTCTTGAACCCGGGTGGCAGAAGTTGCAGTGAGCCAAGATGGTGCTACTGTAGTCTGGGAAACAGAGTGAGACTCTGTCTCAAAAAAGAAAAAATTTAAGTATGCTTGGAATTTTTCACATCATTTTTATCATGGCTCCTGCTATAGTTTGAATATGATTTGTTTGGCTCTGTCAGGCCTCTGTTGAAATGTGATACCCAGTGTTGCAGGTGGGGCCTTGTGGAAGGTCTTTGGATCATAGAAGTAAATCCCTCATGAATGGATCAGTATCAATCTCATGGTAGTAAGTTCTCACTCAGTCCCCGCTAGAGCTAGTTGTTAAAAAGAGCCTGGCATTTCTCCTCCCCTCTCTGTTTTACTCTGTCTCTCTCTCTCTCCAAGTGTCTGTCCACTCTTCAGGTCCCCTTTACCTTCCACCATTAGTGGAAGCAGACTAAGGCCTCACCAGAAGCAGATGCTGGCACCATGCTTCCTCTACAGCTTTCAGAACTGTGAACCAAATAAGCTTATTTTCTTTTGCAAATCAGCCAGTCTCAGCCATTTCTTTATAGCAACACAAATGGACTGACAGCTCCTTTAAAATCTTTAGAAGATAATTTTAACATGTTTGTCATCTTGATGTCAGCATCTGTTAACTGCCTGCTTTTGCTCAGTTTCAGATCTTCCTGTTTGTAAAATAAATAAATTTCAGTTGAAACTTTGACATTTTTGTATTATAACACTCTGGGTGTTATTGAAACCTATTTCAGATGGCTTTCTCTGACAGTACTTCAAAAGGGAAAGGAGGTAGCAGCACCTGGGATTACAGATGTGAGCTACCGCGCCCGGCCAGTTAAATATGATCTTTTACATATAATCTATTTAATCTTTTTAAAGCCACTAAAAATACACTTTAGACTAGTGATACTCAAAGGTAAGCTAAACATAAGCAAAAAGTCAAATTCTTTTTTTTTTTTTTTTTGGAAACAGTCTGACTCTGTCATCCAGGCTGGAGTACAGTGGCCCCATCTTGGCTCACCACAACCTCTGCCTCTTGGGTTCAAGCAATTCTCCTCCCTCAGCCTCCCAAGTGGCTGGGATTACAGGCACCCACCACCAAGCCTGGCTAAGTTTTGTATTTTCAGTAGAGACACGGTTTTGCCATGCTTCCATGCTCGTCTCGAACTCCTGTCCTCAAGTGATCCACCTGCCTCAGCCTTCCAAAGCGCTGGGATTACAGGCTTGAGCCACTGCAGTTGGCTCAAAAAGTCAAATTCTAAAAATAGTATGTATTTTAAGGAAGTATTCAACATACTATACACATTTGTTTAAAAACCATATGGTTTAACTACTTTTGCAATTCTAAGAAATCGGTAACACCAAAAATAAAAAATATTCAAAATTTACGTTTTTTCTGGAGACAGTTGGGAAAAGCTTGGATAACTGATTTTTTCACAGTTGATGAAGATAGTATTCCAGATTCTTTTCAAAGTCAGTGCTGTGACTACGTGATTTCACTTAACAGGTTGCTTCTATTCACAGAGGTCACTGCTAGTAAGATAGCATGAGAAATAATAACATACATATTTTGTAGTATATATTCTAGTAAAATACAAATATAATATAAACAAAATTATCTTCATTATGCAATGACAAACACCACCTTTTGTGTGATGTGAAAAAAAATCTGTGCTATAAACGTTAGACAGACCATCATTAAATAATTAGAATTAATAAGACTAATAATTAGTAAGGGCATTAATACTAATTTGATTTTTGCCACAAGTTTTATATACTGAAAAGATTCCAGTATTAAAGTTAGCATAAATTTATTTTAAAATAAAATTTCAGTACTATTAAACAATATTCTTTTTCCTTTTTTTTGAGACAGGTCTAGTCTGGTGCCCAGGCTAGAGTCCTCGTGGTGTAATCACGAATTGCTGCAGCCTGGACCTCCTAGGCTAAGGTAATCTTCCTGCTTTAGCATCCCAAGTAGTTGGGATTACAGGCAGTGCATTACTACACCTGGCTAATTTTTGTATTTTTTGTAGACAAGGGGTTTTGCCATGTTGTCCAGGTTGGTCTCAAACTCCATCTGTCCACCTCAGCCTTCCACAGTGCTGGGATTATAGGCCTGAACCACCATGCGGGGCCCAATATTTTTAATATTAATAACCCATCGTGGCATTAATGATTATTTATATTGTTTTTGTAGCTATTGTGAATGGCATTATTTTCTTGATTTCTTTCTTTCTCTCTTTTTTTTTTTTTGAGACGGAGTCTCACTCTGTCGCCCAGGCTGGAGTGCGGTGGCCGGATCTCGGCTCACTGCAAGCTCTGCCTCCCGGGTTCACGCCATTCTCCTGCCTCAGCCTCCCGAGGAGCTGGGACTACAGGCGCCGCCACCGCGCCCGGCTAGTTTTTTGTATTTTTAGTAGAGACGGGGTTTCACTGTGTTAGCCAGGATGGTCTCCATCTCCTGACCTCGGGATCCGCCTGCCTCGGCCTCCCAAAGTGCTGGGATTACAGGCGTAAGCCACCGCGCCCGTCTGATTTCTTTGTAAAATAGTTCCTAGCGTATAGAAATGCTACAGATTTTGGTATGTTAATTTTGTGTCCCGCAACTTTAATAAATTTATCAGTTTATCAGTTATGGGGTGTGTGTGTGTGCGTGTGTGTGTGCGCGCGCGCCGTCTTTAGAGATGTCTAAATGTATAAGATTATGTCATTTGCACACACACACACAAAATTTAACAACTTTCCTTTCCGTTTGAATGCATTTTATTTTTAACTTATTTTATTTACTCTGCCTAATTGCTCCGACTAGGACATCCACTACAACGTTGAATAGAAGCAGTGAAGGTGGATATCATTTTGTGTTGTTCAGATCTTGCTGAAAAAGCTTTCCATTTTTTCTTGTTCAGTATATTAGCTGTGTGCTTGTCATATATGGCCTTTATTGTGTTGTCGTACATTCCTTCTATAACCAATTTGTTAAAAGTTTCTTATCATAAAGGATGTTAGATTTTGTCAAACGCTGTTTCTGCATCTATTGAAATAATTATATTTTCCCTTTATTATGTTAATGTGATGAATCACATTTATTTATTTGTGTATGTTGAGCCATCCATGTATCCCTGGAATGCATCCTACTTGGTCACAATGAATGATCTTTTTAATGTGCTGTTGAATTTGGTTTGCTAATATTTTGTTGAAGATTTTGACATCAATGTTCATCAGAAATATTGGCTTGTAATTTTATATAGAAAGTAATGAAGACTCCACCAAAAGAAATTAGAACTAATCAAAGAATTCAGTAAACTTGCAGTATACAAAATCACTATACAAAAATCAATAGTGTTCTATACTCCAAAAACAAGCTATCATATTAGGAAATCAAGAAAGCTATCCCATTTATAATAGTTACAAAACAATACCTACAAATAACTTAGACAAGAAGGCGAATGATTTCTAGAATGAAAACCATAATGTCTCAATCAAGAAATTGAAGGGAGAAAAATAAATAAAAATATATTTTATGTTCATAGATTGGAAGAATTAATACAGATAGAGCATTCCTACTCAGAGAATCTGAAATTCTAAGTGGTTGAAAATCTGAAACTTTTTGAGTGGCAATATGATGTCACATATGGAAAATTTTACACCTGCCACCTTTGCTTTCTGATGGTTCAATGAACATGAAATTTGCTTCATATACAAATTATTTAAAATATTCTATAAAATTACCTTCAGGCCATGTATATATGGTATATATGAAACATAAATAAACTTCATTCCCATCCTTATGATATCTCATTATGTACATGTAAATATTCCAAAATCTTAAAAAATTTCAATTGGATTGAAATTTCAGTTGGATCCAAATTTCAATTGGAAACTTTTTCTTCGAAGCATAGAAGCATGCCAAATAAGGCATAGTTAACATCTCTTGTTAAGATGTCCATAACAGCCAAAACAAACTACAGATTTAATATAGTCTCTATCAAAATGCCAGTGACATTCTTCACAAAAAGGGAAAAATACTTCTAAACTTTATATGAAACCACAAAAATCCCTAAATAGCTAAAGCAATCTGAGTAAAAAGAACAATGCTGGATGCATTCCAATACCTGACTGCAAAATATACTACAAAGCAATAGTAACCAAAACAATGTGGCATAAAAATAGACACAGACCAATGGAGCAAAATAGAGAATACATAAATAAATCTATACACTTAATATTAACTGATTTTTTAAATCACAGCACCAATATCCATACTGGGAAAGGGGACAATAAATGGTGCTGAGAAATCTGCATATTCACCTGCAAAAAAGAGAAACAAGACCACTATTTATCACCATATACAAAAACTTAACTAAAAACTTACTAAGGACTTACACATAATTTTCAAAACTATAAAACTCAGAGAAAATTTATTGGTATGGAAAAGACTTTCTAAGACTTCAAAAACACAGATAACAAAAGCAAAAATAGACAAAGGGGATTACATTAAACTAAAAAACTGCACAACAAAGGAAATAACCAACAGAGTAAAGAGAAATTTAAAATAAAAAATGAGGAATTGGCTGGGTGCGGTGGCGCACACCTGTAATCCCAGCACTTTGGGAGTCCATGGGGAGCGGATCACAAGGTCAGGAGATCGAGACCATCCTGGCTAACACAGTGAAACCCCATCTCCACTAAAAATACAAAAAATTAGCTGAGTGTGGAGGCGGGTGCCTGTAGTCCCAGCTACTCCAGAGGCTGAGGTAGGAGAATGGCATGAACCCAGGAGGCAGAGCATGCAGTGAAGTTCATGCCACTGTATTCCAGCCTGGAAGACAGAGCAAGACTCTGTCTCAAAAAAAAAAAAAAAAAAAGAGGAACTGTATTTACAAATTATGCCTCTGAAAATGAGTTAATTTAAATATATAAGACACTTAGGGCTGGGCACGGTGGTTCATGGCTGTAATCCCAGCAGTTTGGGAGGCCAAGGGGAGCAGATCATGAGGTCAGGAGTTCAAGGCCAGCCTGACCAACATGGTGAAACCCATGTCTACTAAAAAAATACAAAAATTAGCCAGGCATGGTGGCGCAAGCCTGAAATCCCAGCTACTCACGAGGCTGAGGCAGTAGAATTGCTTAGACCTGGGAGGCGGAGGTTGCAGTGAGCCAAGATCATGCCACTGCACTCCAGCCTGTGGGACAGAATAAGACTCCGTCTCAGGAAAAAAAAAAAAAAGTCACTTAGTAGTCCAAAAACAAATAATTCAATTAAAAATGGGCAAAACACTTGAAGAGATACTTTTTTAAGAGAAAACATAGACCGAACAGGTAAATTAAGAAAAACTCAACATTAATGACCATGGGATATTTATATATAAATGATAAAATAGATATACAACAAATTTATAAATATATTTAGGTACTGCAATGTTGAGTGCATATATTTATACTTGGATATATCCTCTTGATATATTAATGCCTTTATCATGAAACAGTAACTTTTTGTCATATTTTATAATTTTTCACTTAATGTATGCTTTATGTAAGTATAACTATTCTTGTGCTTTTTTCAGTTTCCATTTGTACAAAATATCTTTTTCCTTGCATTTACATTTAGTCTATATGTGTCCTTCAAGGAAAAGTATTCTCTTGTGGTGTTTATATTAATAGTTAAGTTTGGTGATCCGCCCACCTCAGCCTCCCAAAGTGCTGGGATTATAGGCTTGAGCCACCACGCCCGGCCCACATAGGTGGGTTTTCTACGTTTGCCGCATCCCCTCCCAATTTTATGTTTTCCATGTCATAATTTATATCTTTATATGTAGTGTATCCTTTAACACATTATTGTAGCTAGTATGGTTTTGAATAGTTTTTTTTAACAACCTTCATAAAATATATAAGTGGTTAAGTACTACTTACATATTCTAATACACAGGAGATCGAGACCATCCTGGCTAACACAGTGAAACCCCATCTCTTCTACAAATACAAAAAATTAGCTGGGCATATTAGAGTGTTCTGAATTTGACTGTGTATTTGCTTTTACCAGTGAATTTTATACTTTTATTTATTTTTTTGATACTAATTAGTATATTTTTGTTTTTCAAGACAGAGTCTCACCCTGTCACCTCAGCTGGAGTAATACCTTGTATGTTATTTGCCTCTTTTCTCTTGTTGCTCTCAATCCCATCTTTGTTTTTGATTTTTGACAATTAACTATAACATGTCTTCATGTGGTATTGCTTGGATTGAATCTGATGGAAGACATTTAATCTTCATCTGCCTGGATCTTTATATTCTTTCCAGGTTTAGAAAGTTTTATGCTATTATTTATTTATTTAACCAAGTTTTTTATAACTTTTTATTTTCTCCTTCATGAACTTCTATAACTCAAACATTTCCTCTTTTGATGCTGTTCCATCAATCCCATATGATTTTTTTAATGTTTGTATTATATTTTCTCTTCTGCTTGTATGTTTTCAAGTAACCCATATGTTCATGGAGTCTTTCTTCTGTATGATTAGTTCTGCTGTTCATATTCTCCACATCTTTTAAATTTTCATTCGTTGTATTTTCCAGCTCCATAAATTCTCTTTGATTGTTAAAAGTAATTTTAATCTCCCTGCATTATTTCTAGTTTTGGTTATTCTTTACCCAACCTCACTGAATTATTTCTCTATATTTTGTTATGTTGTGCTCTCTTAAAATGATTAATCTATGAAGGCCAGCCTGTCACCAAGGTTTACTGGGAGTGTACTGGACTGTGGAACTGTTGGAGTGTAAAGCTATTAGGGCAGGGTAGAAAGGTAGAGCCAAAAGGATAGGTAGTATTTTGTAAACCAGAACCTATATCTGCAGGTGTAGGCATGATTCCTGAGACCAGGAGTGCTGACCTGGTGAGACAGAAGATTGAAGTTTTGTGTCTTACCCTATCTCTGGGCTGATCTGGAATCTGGGACAGGATGGTGACAGCATGGAGGGAAGCAGAGAAAGAAAACATTATAAATGTTGGTATAAAGTAGTGAAAATGCTTCTATAGAGAATGTAGGAGTGGATGGCTATATTCATATTTTCTGCTCCAAATCTTCTGATGTGATATGCATTAATTAATCAGCCGTTCTCTGGTTCTTCTAGTTCTTTCCAGATGGAGTCTCACTCTGTTGTCCAGACTGGAGTGCAGTGGTGCAATCTCAGCTCACTGTAGCCTCTGCTTCCAGGGTTCAATCCATCCTCCTGCCTTTGCCTCCCAAGTACGGTGTGCACCATCATGCCTGGGTAATTTTTGTATTTTTAGTAGAGATGGGGTTTTACCATGTTGGCCAGGCTGGTCTTGAACTTCTGACCTCAAGTGATCCACCACCTTGCCTTCCCAAAGTGCTGGGATTATGGGTGTGAGGCACCATGCCCAGCCTGGTTCTTCTATTTATTATCTGTAAAATAAGTAGCCATGTGATAGTCTCTTTAAAAGACCCCACTCTGTAACTAAGGAATTTACTAGACCCTGAGGATTTGGAATTCCTGGTTGACTTATTTGAATCTTAATGGGCCAGAAAAGCAAGAATATATTAATAAGGATTTTGTGTCAAACAATACTATTAAGTTGAAAAGCAGATGGCAGGAGTTTTAGACCAGCCTGGGCAACATGGCAAGACCCTGTCTATACAAAAAAATACGAAAAAATTAACAACACATAGTGGCACACTGTACTCCCAGTTACCCTTGAGGCGAGGTGGGAGGATCACCTGAGCCCAGGAGGCTGAGGTTTCAGTGAGCCAAGATTTTGCCTTCGTAGTCCAGCTTGGGCAATAGAATAAGACCCTGAAGGGAAAAAAAAGTAAAGAAAAACTGATGGGGAGCCTCTATTTTTATAGAAAACAAAAACAAGCACATCATTTCTGAAGGTCTTCAGGAAAAACTGAAACCTGCAGTTCAACTTGCTGTTTTCCAGTTTACTTAGCTACCAATTGTTGATAATCTGGAAAAATCACTAACTTAATTAATTTCTTTTTTTTTTTTTCAAGACAGAATTTCACTCCTGTTGCCCAGGCTGGAGTGCAACAGTGCGATCTCAGCTCACTACAACCTCTGCCTCCTGAGTTCAAGTGATTCTCCTGTCTCAGCCTCCCAAGTAGGATTACAGGCACCCGCCACCACACCCAGCTAATTTTGTAGTTTTACTAGAGATGGGGTTTCTCCATGTTGATTAGGTTGTTCTCGAATTCCTGACCTTGAGTGATCTGCCTGCCTTGGCTTCCCAAAGTGCTGGGATTACAGGTGTGAGCCACCACACCTGGCCCCAAATCACCAACTTTAAGTTAAATACTAGCTTCTTTTTTACAGGGGATGTTGTCATCTTTGTCTAGATCTTATTTAAGTTATTCTCTTATATAAATCTATAAAATTGAAGGTTATAAGAAAGGATG
Source organism: Papio anubis (assembly GCF_008728515.1). Lineage (NCBI taxonomy): Eukaryota > Metazoa > Chordata > Mammalia > Primates > Cercopithecidae > Papio > Papio anubis. The sequence goes on from NC_044997.1 coordinate 2,146,282, forward strand.
CCATGATGATGTATACACGACATTAATCTAGTAACAATATGTCAACATTTGTAATACAAATAGGATATAGATGATATCAGCAAAAATGCACCGAAGGTAGAAGATAATACAACACAGAATCTTCTGAGACAAGAAACGTTTTATCTTTGATGCCCAAAAGTGAAAAAAACTGTCATTTTGGACAGGTATCATGGCTGACCCTTGTAATCTCAACACTTTGGGACACTGAGGAGGGCGGATCACCTGAGGTCAGGAGTTTGAGACAGCCTGTCCAACATGGAGAAACTTCACGTCTACTAAAAATACAAAAATCAGCTGCGCGGGGTGACACATGGCTGTAATCCCAGCTACTTGGGAGTCTGAGGCAGGAGAATTGCCTGAACCTGGCAGGCTGAGGTTGCATCACTGCACTGCAGCCTGGGCGACCAAGCAAGACTTTTTCTCAAAAACAAATAAACAAACAAAACAAACAAACAACAACAACAACAAGAAGCTTTTACTGGATATATACCCAAAGGAATATAAATCATTCCACTATAAAGACACGTACACATCTATGTTTATTGCAACACTATTCACAATAGCAAAGACGTGGAACCAACAAAAATGTGCATCAGTGGTATACTAAATAAAGAAAATGTGGTCCATATACACCATGGAATACTACGCAGCCATAAAAAGAATGAGATCATGCCATTTGCAGGGATGTGGATGAAGCTGCAAGCCATCATCCTTAGCAAACTAACACAGGAACAGAAAACCAAACACTGCATATTCTCACTCATAAGTGGGAGTTGAACAATGAGAACACATGGATATAGGGAGGGGAACAACACATACTGGAGCTATTTTGGGGTGATGGGGTTGAGAGGAGGAACCTAGATGATGGGGCAATAGGTGCAGCTAACCTATTGCTCAGCTAACCTATGGCACACGTATACCTATGTAACAAACCTGCACTTTCTGCACATGTATCCCAGAACTTAAAGTAAAATTAAAGAAAAAAACCTATCATTTGAGTTTGGTAATATATTTATTTGGATAAATATAAATGTAATTTCTACCTTTACCTATAATAGGCATAAGTAATTTGTTACAAATCAACTATAGCTTGTAATTATAAAAAGATGCTTTTCATTTTAAATTTGCACATATTTAAAAGACACCATAAGTAATCATAAATATGTAATTGCCTTGGAATAAGAAACACAAGTATTTGTAAGAGGTTTTGAAAATAAAATAGTATGTTTGAAAATAGTGGGACTATACACTCACATTTTTTGATAAAAGTGCCTACATTACAACTTGTCAGTGTGTCTACATATAATGTATAATCTTTTTTTTTTTTTTTTTTTTTTTGAGATGGAGTCTCACTCTGTCACCCAGGCTGGAGTGGAGTGGCTCAATCTTGGCTCACTGCAAGCTCTGCTTCCCGGGTTCACGCCATTCTCCTGCCTCAGCCTCCCGAGTAACTGGGACTACAGGCACCCACCACAACACCCAGCTTTTTTTTTTTTTGTATTTTTAGTAGAGACGGGGTTTCACAGTGTTAGCCAGGATGGTCTCGATCTCCTGCCCTCGTGATCTGCCTGCCTTGGCCTCCCAAGGTGCTGGGATTACAGGCGTGAGCCACTGCGCCCGGCCTAACATATAATCTTAAATGCAAAAAAAAAATTCAGATATTATTTTAGGTTTTATTTTTATTTGGAAATATTTCTTATTTTTTTCTCTTCCATTTTTAGTTGGCACATATAATTCTGCATACTTAACAGATACAGAGTAAGATTTTTATATGTGTATACTGTACCACTTACAATGATCAAACCAGAGTAATTAGCATACCTATTATTTCAAATATTTATTTCTTTGCTTTGTAAACTGTCAAAATCCTTTCTGGTAGCTTTTTTTTGTTTGTTTGAGACAGAGTTTTGCTCTTGTTGCCCATGCTGGAGTGCAATGGCAGGATCTCCGCTCACTGCAACCTCGGCCTCTTGGGCTCAAGCGATTCTCCTGCTTCAGCCTCCAGAGTAGCTGGGATTACAGGCACCCACCACCGTGTCTGGATAATTTTTGTATTTTTAGTAGAGATGGGATTTCACCATGTTAGTCAGGCTGGTCTTGAACAACTGATTTCAGGTGATCCGCCTGCCTTGGCCTCCCAAAGTGCTGGGATTACAGGCGTGAGCCACAGTGCCTGGTCCCTTTCTTGTAGCTTTATGAAGATATACAATGAATTATGGCTAGCTGTGTTTGCCCTACAGTGTTACTAGAACTCATTCCTCCTATCTAGCAGTAATTTTGTATTGATTAACCAACCTCTCTGTTCATGCTCCCCTCCTTGCTATACTTCCTTAATACTCAAAATTGTACTCTGCACTTCCATGAATTTGTATCTTTTTAGCTCTCACAAATGAGTGAGAATGTGTAGTATTCATCTTTCTGTGCTTCCTATGCTTGAGTTATTTTGCTTAACATTATGTCTCCAGGCTCACACATATTGGTACAAATGACAAAAGTCATTATTTATGTCTGAATAGCATTCCATTGTGTATATATACTTTTTAAAAAGCAGCAGGGTTTTTCCTCATCACCCACTCTAGAAAAGCAGTGGCTTTTCAATCGTAGCTCACCACAGCCTCAAACTCCTGGGCTCAAGGCATCCTGCCTCAGCCTTCCTGACAAAAGCCAAGAACCCTCATGGGCTAAGCCATACTTTCGGACTCATCTGTCGTGTTTCAGTGTAGTGCTCAACATGGGGTGAGGAGGGAAGACAGCGACATAAGAGAAGCCAGCAACGTGAGAGATGGTGAGGTGATGGTGTGAGAAGTGGGTTGAGAAGTGGCTGTCAGTGAGGTGATAGTGAGACGGCAGTCAGTGAGACAACAGTTGGCCAGCAGGAAGGCAGTTGGTGATCGATGTGACAGCAAACAGCTGGACAGTAATTAAGATAGTGAGAAATGGCTGGTAGATTACCAGTCCCCATGCTGGCCCCTCCCACCATGGCAGCTGAGTTTACCTAAGCTAAGGGATCCTGGAGAGATCTTCACCAGGGTCCCATGTGGAAGATCACTTGGTGTCATTTCTGCTCTGGTGGATGGCTGAGTGTCCTTTCTGCTCCCATCTGCATAGTAGCAGAACTAGGGAATAAAATAAAAGCCTTTGGCTAGGTGATCAGTTAGAAGTCCCAACTCACTTAAATGCCCCAAAGCATGTCCTTGTCACCTCCTCCCCCAGTCCTTTCCCTTCTGACTCCATTTTTATTGTTCTATCAGTCATTTATTTTCAGATCTAAAGTGTATGTTTTATTTGCAGTCTTATGTTTCCTTTTAAATTTCTGTTAATTGTGTTTGGGCAATTGTTTAAGGTAGGGCACTTGGTTGTGTGAGGTTCTCCATTGTGTTAATCCTGGGATGTGAGCATCACAGTGTTCTGTGACCCCAGCTTGTTCTTGGTTTCATTGTTGTCTGGCCCCTCTCCCCCAGGTGCCTAAAGGTTTTTGTCATTTGATGCAGCATCCCTCATTGGCTGAAACTTGGGCACTCTGAGTTTTCAGCATTGATATTTTTGGTCCCCCAGTTCCTCCATCCCAGATGTTCTGTGGTACTTGGTATTGACATTCCTTCTAGGATTGTGGGTTATAGCCCTTCCTCCTAGGGGAATATTGGTCTCACTTTGTTCTGCCCTAGCATTAGAAGTTTGCAAGATGCTTTCTATGTACTATCCTACAACTGCCTGTTCAAACCCATCTTGGTCCAAGGAACTGGGAGGTTCCAGGCCCCTAGTCTGATGGACAGCCACCTATAGCAGTAGTCAAGTGGCCACGCAACTTTTTTTTTATATTTCTACTACTGGGTAGGTTCTCTGACAAGTCAGGGCCTTTGATGTTGATGTTACCCCTTGGGCAATGATGTTTACTCTTTTGTTTCCTCTCTTGCATCCCTCCTCTCTGTCCATTGCTCACTCTCTGTGGAATTTAGGCTTAACATGCAAATGCCCATTTGAAGCATATAATTCACTTTTGTAATACCTTATTATCTACAGAAAGTGAAAAGTAAGTAGTCATTTGCTAAACTTAGGCTAACTGAGTTAGCCTTATGGTGACTCTAGCCATAGGGACAATGGCAAGCATCCCAAAATAATTACCAGTGGGGTGTTTTTTAGACAATTGAAGTAAGTTTAAATTATTAGACTAATTGAAAAAGAAAACCTCATTGGGTTCAATACAAATTTGCAAACCAATAGATTTGGGCTAGGCATAGTTATTTATATTATAATGATATTATATAATTAGATTTGCTTTATAAAAAGGAAGAAAAAGAATTTCCTTATGTGTAGACTTTTATGGCCCTCTACCAGGATCCTAACCTAAGGGCTAGCTGTAGAATGTGTCTGGCTCATGATACTCCCAGATATCCAGAAGCTGCATCAGATATGCTAGATGACCTCCTCCTAGCGGCTTCTCCTAGAAGGCCTGTAATCCCCCTTCATAGCTTCCTTAGTCCCCTAGTGCTGAGGGAGCCCCACTGGTTATTTAGTGCAGGATTCCACTCCAAGGTCATCAGGCACCCCTCCATCTTATCCAACAAACCCTGGCTCACATCCCTCACTGCAAAGAAAGTGAGCCCAAACAGTACTACTAGGATTGAGGCCCCATGTTAGCCCCCCAAATCAAATTTGCGTCTACTGTCAGAGGTAGCTGATGGAGATGGAGGAAAAATTGAAGTACATGTGCCTTTCTCCATGTCTGATTTGACCATATGCAAGGAAGAAATTGCTCAGTTTTCAAAGGATCCATTTAACTTGGTATGACATGCAAATATTATCTGCTTATTTCCTTCCTTCCTTCCCTCCTTCCTTCCTTCCTTCTTCCTTCCTTCCTTCTTTCCTTCCTTCCTTCTTTCCTTCCTTCCTCTTTTTTTTTTTTCTGAGATGGAGTCTTGCTCTGTCACCCAGGTTGGAGTGCACTGGAGCAATTTCAGCTCACTGCAACCTCCACCTGCCATGTTCAAGCGATTCTCCCTGCCTCAACCTCCTGAGAAGCGGGGATTATAGGCGACTAGCACCATGCCCACCACCACAGGCGCCCACTACCACACAGCTAATTTTTTGTACTTTTAGTAGAGATGGGGTTTCATCGTGTTGGCCAGGCTGTTCTTGAACTCCTGACCTCACATGATCCACCCACCTTGGTCTCCCAAAGTGCTGGGATTACAGGTGTGAGCCACAGTGCCTGGCCTACTATCCACTTACTGTAATGTAGATTAATAACAAAGAATTCCAGGTACTGTTATAAACATACAGATAGAATGGCTGTGTGTAACCCAGGTCATGCCATTTATCTTGTGGGAAGAGATACAGTCTCAGATCTAGACCTCAATGGGATTACTAGAAAGGGTCTCAAGGAATCAAATGTAGAAATTACATACTAACTTGTTTAATAGTAAGAAAAACTGTGGGATTAAGCCAGTCGATTATGATAAAGTAAGAGAAATATATGAGGAAAAAGATGAAAATCCCACTCTAATTCAGGGCTGTTGGTTTCAGGCACTGAGAAAAAATACTAATATATACCCTGACCCTTTGGAAGTGTGAGCTCCTTTGGGTGTGTATTTTATTAATCAGTTTGCCCCTGACATTTGACTAAAGCAACAAAAGGTAGCAGTGGGACAACAACTGCTCTGAGCCAACTCTTAGACATTGCCCTTGGGGTTTACAATAATAGGGACAGAGCAGAGGAAGAGGCAAAAACCAGAAGAACTGGCCAAAAAGCACAATTGTTAGTGGTTACTTTAGGACCACTGCGCCTCAGAATTACCCTTCTCAAAGAAATATGGTAACACTGGCATCTAGGATGCTCAGATGACAGTCCCTCACTTACCAGCCTCTAGATCAAAATCAGCACTTGTCTTCTGTATGCAAGAAGGTCATTGGAAGAACTGCACCAGGATTAAAAGACAGACTGAGACACAGACTCATAATGGCCCAAAAAGTAGAGGAGTGATAGGCCTAAAATTCTCTATATCTCCCACTGGACACCTTACTATCTCCGCAGACGAGCCTCAGGTAACCCTTGATATAGGAGACAAAAATATTGAGTATTTATTGGAAATGGGAGCTGCCTACTCAGTTTTAACCCATTTCCAAGGGCTACTGTTTTCTCACTCTTGTACAGTAACAGGAATTGATGGCCAGCCACGAATGAGGAGATGTACCCATCTGCTTGGTTCCACTGTGAAGGACCATACATTTTCCAAGAGGTTTTTTAATACTTTTACCTAAGTGCTCTATCTTATTAGGGAGAAACTTATTTTCCAAATTACAGATCACAGTTCACTTTAAAGTGCCCCATGAGAAGACAACGGGCCAGAAAGAACACTTCTCTTAGCTCCAAGTATTACATTAACACAGATATGAAGAAGAGCTACCTTCCATTACATATTGCTTCTTTAGTAGACCCTTCTGTTTGTGACATGGAAGTTTCTGGTAGAGCTGTTAATATACCCCCAGTCCAGATTTTCCTAAAAACCAATGTTAATTACCCCTGGGCAAAAACAGTGTTTTTTGAATGCTGAGGCTCAGAGGGACATCCAGCCCTTAATAATGAGGGTCCAAAGGTACAAATTATGACAGTCCTGTCAGTCTCCACATGACTCCCCATTATATCTGTTTGGAAATCAAATGAGGAACATAGATTTGTTTTGACTCTAAGGGGATTTGATGGGACAGTAGTCCCAGTCCACCTGTTAGTTCCTAATGCTTGACAGAGATTCCTGAAGACGTTCATTCATTCACAGTGTTAAGACTTAAAGCATGCTTTCTTTTGTATATCTTTACACCATGCTGCCAGTATATTTTTGCTTTTGAATGAACTGATCCAGACACTCATGCTACATCTCAACTTACCTGCACAGTTCCTCTCCAGTGTTTTTGGCACAGTCTTCATCTCTTTGGCAATACATTGCCAAGGAGTTAAGGGAACTACAGTTAACTAATGGATTTATTTTGCAACATGTAGATGGATTTCTACATCTACTAGGGAAGACTCCAATAGAAACACAATTCAGCTCCTTAATTTTCAGGCAAAGCAAGGCTATCGTGTATGCCCTACAAGGCCCAGGTCTCTGTGCAAAATGTTAAATATTTGGGGTATGTGTTCACACCTGGGACAAGAACTTTGAACCAAAAGTGAAAAGTGACAATCTTGGCCCTCCAACTACCTCAGAATAAGAAACAGTCAAGAGACTTTTTGGGAATGGCCCGATGCTGCCAGATCTGGATTCCTTGGTTTGGTCTTACAGCAAAGCTTCTCTATGAAGCTCTAAAAGACAGTAATCATGCGCCTTTGAATTGGGATGGAACCTGCCAACAGGGCGCTCTTTACCCTAAAAGCAAAACTAAAAACAACTCCTGCTTTGAGGCTCTTTAACTTGGAAAATAGTTTTACCTTCTATGTGACTGAAAAACAAGGCATGAGGTTGGATGTCTTACCCCAAAGGCTCAGAAATAGCCCTAGGCCAGTGGCTTACTTTCCTAAACAGCTAAACCAGGTGGCATCTGGGCAGCCAGGATGCTTGTGAGCCAAAGAAAAAAAAACCAGTAAGTTCACTTTACCTTGGGACAATTACTAGATGTTATGACCCCCTAAACAATATAGGTTGTCCTACAGGAGAATGAATGTCAGTGGCTAACAGGAAGATACCTACTTAAGTATCAGGCCCTCTGCTTGACACCTGTATTAATGTGTTCTTGAACTGCTAAAAAGAAACAGCTAAGACTGGGGAAGATGATTTTAAAACGTTTTTTATTTTATTTTAAAACCATGTTTAATTGGCTCACGGTTTTGCAGACTGCACAGGAAGCAGAATGGCTTCTGGGGAGGCCTCAGGAAACTTTCAATCATGGTAGAAGGTGAAGGGGAAGCAGTCACATCTTACATGACTAGACCAGGAGAGGGAGAGAGAGAGGAGGAAGGTGCCACACACTTTTAAACACCCAGATCTCATGAGAACTCACTCATTATCATAAGAACAGCACCCAGTGGGAATCCACCCCCATGATCCCATCACTTCCGACCAGGACAAACCTCCAACACTGGCAATTATAATTTTACATGAGATTTGGGTGGGTGGGGACACAGAATCAAACCATATCAACACCTCAGATATAATCCTTAAAGTATGTTGGGTGTTAAACCCTGCTATCCTTTTCCCAGAGTTCACATCCCAGGAAATAGATCCTTAACTAATTTCTCTCCTGTGCGGAAACCATACAACCGAATTTATGTAGCAGGACTAAATTCAAAGATGACCTTCTGTCTAATCTCAATGTTGAGTAGTTTACAGATAGGTATAGCCTTTTATGCATCAGGGAGTAAAAAACGTACATCTTGTTGTATTTAGTCAACAAGATGTCATTGAGGTCAAAACTCTGCCTTTCCAAGCTTCTATTCAAAAAGCACAATTACTTGCTCTGATCAGGGTCCTCAAGTTGGGAAAGCCTTAAGAGTCAGTATATTTATTGATTCCAAATAGGGGTTCCTGGTGCTCTGTGCTCATGCTGCTATACAGAAAAACAATGGAATGCTAACAGCTAAAGGGTCTCCCATACATCACTCAGATCTTGGAACATTTAGATGCTTCCTAGCTCTCAAAAAAGTGAGGCAGTGCAGGGGACATAAAAAGGAAGACACCTCTATTATCAAACGAAATACTCTGGCAGACAGAGTAGCTAAGGTCACAGCTAGAGAAACACCAGTGTTATAGGACACTGACTAATGCCAGGTACTGCATCCATGTTGGGAACAGCACACTATACCCCTGAGGAAATTAAATGGGCAGAGCTGAAAGGCTTACAAAAGCATCCCTTGTGATGGTTAGTGGGAAGCAACAAACTCTTCCTCTCTGAGGCTGAGCAATGAAAGTAGTTAGGCATTTTCATGACTTAACTATCAAGTTAGTTTCTCAATTTTAGGGAAAAAACCTATTCTATACTGCAAAGAGGGTCCCAGGGCCTGTGATCTTTGTGCCTGTAATGATCCAGGAAGCAACCCTATACCCCCACCTCTATGCAAACCATTACAACATTGAGGGACATGCCCTGGAAAGACTGGCAAATTTCTTTAGATACCATCCTACAGAGGATAGAAATATTTGCCAGTATTTATGGACACTTTGACCAAGTGGATTGAGGCTTTACCCACAATGACAAAGAAGACATTAGAAGTGTCAAAATTTGACTGGACATAGTGGCTTGCACCTGTGAGCCGAACACTTTGGGAGGTCAAGGCGGGCAGATCACCTAAGGTAAGGAGCTCAAGACCAGCTTGGCCAACATGAGGAAATCCTGTGTCTACTACAAAAATAAACTGGCGTGGTGATGCGTGCTTGTAGTCCCAGCTACTTGGGAGGCTGAGGCAGGAGAATCTCTGGGACCTGGGAGGTGGAGGTTGCAGTGAGCTGAGATAGCACCATTGCACTCCAGCCTGGGCAACAGAGGGTGACTCTCTCTCTCAAAAAAAAAAAAGAAAAAGAAAAAAAAAAAAGTGTCAAAATTTTTACTTACTCAGATCTCCAAAAAGTTTGGATTACCTAAAAATCTGTAGAGTGATAATAAACATGCCTGCACTCCTAAAGTGGCCCAGGAGCTTTTCTTCAGTCTTAGGCATTATCTATCCCCTTCACTCTCCTGGAGTCCTCAATCGTCAGGTAAAATAAAAAAGCTAATTATGTTTTAAAAACGACATTAGCAAATCCCTTCAGAGGCCTGGGTTTCTCTCTTAGCTATAGCATTTTTACAAGTAAGGATGTCCCCAAAAGGAAATTCTAAAACTTAGTCCTTTTGAGCAGACTTATGGCCATTTTTAGCTTCTGATCTCTTACTTGATAAAAAGATGCATAGAATGCTCACCCATAATATCAACTTAAGCCAAGTTCAAAAGGCCCTCCAAGTATGTGGACACAAATTATTGCCCCCTCTCACAAAGCAAATAGTTGACCCCAATCTGCTAAAAACTCGGACAGAACAATACTCTGAGGGATCCTTGGAACATTGGTGGCTCTAGAAGCAATAGAGTATCCGTGGCTAAGAGGAGGTCACCTACTTCAATATCAAGTCGTTTTACTTGACACCAGTAGTAGTGTGTTCTTGAACTGCTACAGAGAAACATAAGACTGGGCAATTTATTTTAAAAAGATGTTTAACGGCCTTATGGTTTTGCAGGCTGCTCAGTAACTATAGTAGCTTCTGGGGAGGCCTGAGGAAACTTTCAATAATGGCAGAAGGTATCACCAAAATGGAAGAGTCCCTATCAGGTATTGTTGAGTGTCACAGTCCTGTTAAACTTCAGAGACTACCTACTTCGGTACAACTGTCCAGGATTAAAGCTGTTGCTCACAAACGCAGGCACACAAATGGAGAACACCATAATCTACATTTAAGAGCTTTTGGAGGACTACTGCTACCTATTTAAAAGAATCAACACTCATCTAGAAGTTGTAACACGATGCTGTGGGTGGCAGCAGAAGCTTTAATCATTCTCTTCTTCCTGACTGCAGTATTACTTTTTTATCACTTTAGCCAACCTCCCAGGAAACCGCTTTTGTTCTTGTTGGGTGTAGAGACCCCACTCAACCAGACACCATGTTGTCACTCTTGGTCCTGTTTGCTCTCTCAACTACATTGGTCCCATGTGAGTGGGAACACAACTCTGTGGTAAATATTTCAACAACTATAGCATCACGAAATCATCTTCATGGCTGCTGGATTTATCAACATTGCCAGGATACAGAATTGCATCTTCTGGTTTTTTTTGGAAAATCTCACCACTAGACCTCAGATCTTACTAACCATAGTGATCCTGAAATAACGAAAACCCTACTTGCTAAGTGAAACCCTCCCCCACATAATATATTCCACCTGAACCTCCCACCACTATTGCATGGGCCTAGGAAGTTAGGTACCTATGTTTCCAGTGCATTAACAATTCTGTCTTTTGCACTCACTGATGTGTTAATGACACTGAAGTGGAAGTTTCCCTCTGATGCTATGATCCAACTTTAGCTGCCAAGTTCCCAAGGCCACAGTAAGGTAAATAGAATTCTACTTCTAAGTGAGGAGACTATATATGGTGCCTTCTCTCACTTCAGAACAAACAAGAGAAAAACAACTGCTTAGTCTGAGAAGGTTGGAGTACTCCCCCTTCTGGAAAACAAAATTTTTTTGACCACCCTCATTGGAGCAGAAAGGAAATATCTCTATAGACACAACTTGGCAGCAAAGGATGAACATCACACCCTCCAGAGTGTTTGTGAGCCAGCTGGGCTCATTTTGGTTTGTGACCATGAATGAGAAGATGTCACACCCCATAAACACTAACCATCGCGATCCTGTTATTTTAGGAGTAGCATTCCCTTGTATATAAAAAACTTGAAACTCTAGCCATCCTTGCCCCTCTGCGGGTCACTGTCTATTACCCCTTAAAACCTAAGAATACCAGAAGTAAGCAAGCCATAGAATTAATTCTGGCAGGAATCAGGGCAGCAATAGGACTAGCAACACTCCAGGGCAGCTTTGCTTACCATGAGTCAACTCTAAAGAACTTAAATCAACACAGGTCAGGCATTAAAGGGAACTCATGAGTACCTTGAGTCTCTGTCAAATGTGGTTTTTGATAACAGACTAACACTGGATTATTTACCAGTTAAACAAGAAGGAGTCTATATACTTAGTACTAAAAGCTGCTGCACATATATTAGCAACTTTGGGGAGGTTTAGGTTAACATTAAAAAAATATATGGGCAAGCTACATGGATATATATATATATATAACCAGGCACTGATCCCAACTGTATCTGGTGAACTATCAAAAGTGTCTTCCCAAGTCTCACCTGGCTTTTAGCTCTCCTAAGACTTTTGATAGCTGTCTTGTTGGAAATTTGGGCCTTTGCTTGTTTAACCTCTTAGTAAAGTTTGTGTCTTCTAGATTACAAGTAATCCAGGTAAGAAAAATGTTGGCACAAGCCCTCAAACTCATCAAACCCATCCTGCCTGCTGTCCCAAAGAATGAGTGTCTTGCTTCCGGGCCCCTTAAATTAAGTATCCAGAGAATTTTGCTTCTCTGGTGGTAGGCAGAACCTACACCCATAATTGCAGCAGGAAGCAATTAGAGAAGACAGACCTCTGCCCTTCTAGAGTCCCATTAAGATTAGGGAGAGTTTCTAATCTCTGAGGAGTGAATGAGGCAGGAGGCAGGACTGAACATCAGAAGCTCAGGCACTGGACCAAGTTGAGGACTAGCTAAAACAGGGATGGAGCAGAAGCAGCTTTCCATAAGATATGACCCCAGTGTGCAATGTTAGTTTACCATTGCCGTGGCAACACCTGGGACTTACTACCTCTTTTCAGGGCAGTGACCTGATGACCCAAAAGTTACTACCACTTCCCTAGAAATTTCTGCATTAACCACTTCTTAATCTACATGTAATTAAAAGTGGGTATAAATATGACTGCACAACTGCCCTAAGCTGCTATTCTCTGCCTATGGGAGAGCCCCACTCTGCAGGAGCAGTCACGGAGAGGTAACACAACTGGAGTTGGAACACTGCTGCTTCAAAAAAGCTGTTTTCTTCTACCTCTGGCTTGGCCTTACACTCTCTCTGTGCAAAGCCAAGAGCCCTTGTGGACTAAACTCTGCTTTAGGGCTTGCCTGTCCAGCATTGAGGTTAGTAATTTGAGTAAATTTTCTCCCATTCTATAGGTGGTCTGTTTACTCTGTTCATTGCTTTCTTTGATGTGTGAAACAGTTTTAGCTTCATAGAGCCTCATTTGTCTATTTTTGGTTTCGCTGGCTGATGTTTTAGGTTAGTTATAAAATCTTTGTTTAGTCCAATGCCCTGAAGCCTTTCCTGTTTTTTTTTTCCTAGTAGTTTCAAAATTTCAGGACTTACATTTAACTATTTAATCCGCATTAAGTTGACTTTTGTATATGGTGAGAGATAGAAGTCTAGTTTCATTCTTCTGCGCATGAATATCCAGTTTTCCCAGCACAACTTGTTGAAGAGGGTATCTTTTCCTCAATATATATTTTAGCACCATTATTGAAAATCAATTGAATGTAAACATTTATTTCTGTTTTTTCTATTTTTTTCTATTAGTCTTACTGTCTATTTTTATACCATTACTATTTTGTTTTTGGTACTATGACTTCGTAGTACTTTTTGAAGTCAAATAGTGTAATGCTTTCAGCTTTGTTCTTTTTGTCCAGTATGCTTTGGCTAGTTAGGGTCTTACATGGGTTGCTGTAGCCTTGTCCTCCTGGGTTCAGGCGATCCAACCATCTGAATAGCTGGGATTACATGCAAGCCTGGATAATTTTCGCATTTTATAGAGACAGGATCTCACCATGTTGCCCATGCTGCTGTTGAACTCCTGGCCTGAGGTAATTCTTTAGCCCCAGTCTCCCAAAGTGCTGGGATCATAGGGATCAGCCACTGCACTCAGTTGATATTTTATTATTTTTGTAGCTATTTTAAATGAGATTGCTTGCTTTTGTTTCCAGTAGTTCATTATTGGTGTTAAACATTACTATTTTTTGTGTGTTGATTCTGTATTCTGTAATTTGGCTAAATTTGTTTTTCAATTCCACAGATCTTTTGATTGAGTCTTTTTCTCCATATAACATGATATCATCTACAAAGAGGGACAGTTTGACTTTCTCATTTTCAACTTAGATGCCTTTTATCCCTTTAATTTAGATGCCTTTTCTTATTTCTCTGACTGGGCTTTTCAGGACTGTATTGAATGAGTGGTGAAAGTGGGCATCTTTGTTTTGTTCCAGTCTTAGAGGAAAAACCTTCAAGATTTTCCACAGTCAGTGTGATGTTAGCTGTGAGGTCATCATATGTGACCTTTATTAAGTTGATTTATGTTTCCTCTATGTCTAATTTTGAGAGTTCCTCCCAGATGTAGAACTCCCTTAAGTACTTTTTTGTGAGGCGGGTATAATTGTAGAGAATTTCTTCAGTTTCTGCTTGGCTGGGAAAGTCTTTATTTTTTCTTTATTTTTGAATAACATCTCTGTTGAATATAGTGTTCTTGACCAGCAAGTTTTTTTTTTCTTTTATCACTTTGAATATATCAACCATTTTTTTTCCTTTTCTGCAAAGTTTCTGCTAGAAAGTGCAGTTAGTCTGCTGGGAATTCTTGTATATGTAACTTGCTGCTCATCTCTTACTGTTTTGAGAATTCTCTTTTTGCCTTTGCATTTTGAAAGTTTGACTATAATGTGTCTCACACAAGATGTGGAAAGTTGTCCGCTATTAAAATTTCCATTTCTTTTCCTGTTTCTTCTGCTTTTCCTTAAACTCCCAATTCAATTATTTGTTTGCTTGATTTTGGTCTATATGTCTTGTAGGGTTTCTGTGTATTTTTTATTCTTTTTTTTTTTTTTTGGTTTGACTGGGTTATTTTAAAAAACTTGTCTTCAAGTAGGAAATTCTTTCCTCTGCTTGGCATACTCTATTATTGAAGGTTAAATTGTGTTTTTAAATTTTACTCTTTGAATTTTTCAGTTGCAGGATATTGGTTCCTTTTTATCATTTCTATCTATTGAATTTCTTATTTAGAGCATAAATTGTTTTCCTATTGATCATAAATCGATTTCTTTGTATTATCTCTTTGTGTCCTCTTGTGTCTTGCTGAGTTTTCTTACTCTGATTATTATGCCAATTTCTTTTTCTTATATTTTATAAATTTTATATTCTCTGTGATCTGTCATTGCATAATTACATTCCATTGGAGGTGCTATGTTCCTTTGCTTTCTCAAAATTTTAAAATTCTTGTTCGATGTCTGCACATCTGATGTAACTGCTGCTTCTTATAATTTTATAAATTGTCCTTTATAGAGAAAGTCCTATTTTTCTGTAGGTGTATCAGAAGTGTTGGTTGCGTAGTATACTTTGACTTGATTCTGGTGAGGGCTCTACTGTAGTCTCCACAGGATTTATTCAGCAGTACTCAATTTTAGTGTTTTATATAAGTTCCTTAGAGGTTTAGTCTGTGGGTTTTGTGGGGGATATGGTAGGCTTTCCTGGAGATGGGAACACCAGGAGGGCCATTATTCAGTATGAGCATTGGTAATGATGTGCTGGCTTTTGAGCCCTTGGGTGACATACAAGGGTGCTGGAGGTGGCAATGGGGTCCCTTGTGGGCTGGTACTCAAGCCTCACAATAGCATGCCTTTGCATCAGTCATTGTGTTAGCTGACTAACACAATGGGCTTGTACACAGGTCCTGAGTGGCACACATGAGTGGGCATCAGCAGTGGTGATGGCAGACTTGGCAAGCTGGTTCCCCTTTCTTGGAAGTGGTGCCTAGGCAGAAGTAGCAGCCAGTAGAGTGGACCTGTTTTCAGGATCCTGGATGACATACATCGGTGTCTGCAGTGGTGGGTAGTGATGGGTATGTTAAGTCACTTGTGAGGTGACAGGACATTAAGTGCTGGTGGCAATGGCATCTGGCCTATCCTCAGGCCCCTGGATGGCATGTGTACACATCAGTGGTGGTGGCACATAGGGTATGCCAATCCTCAGGCTCCTGGACTACATCTGTAGTTATTGGTATGGTTGGTAGTCTCGTCTTCCCTCTGACCTCTTGGAGAATATGTGTAGGAACCAACAACCTCAGCAGGGGGAGTAAGCCAGTTTTCAGGATTTTGTTCTCTATGCACAGGTGGCAGAAGCAGGTGAGTGGGCCTAAGCCTCTGGATGTGTGGCAGAGGCTCTGGCAGGTCTCTGGGAGGTGCACAGGTCAGGCTAGGCTCAGGCTCATTGCAGATTTTATTTATTTAAATATTTGCTTTTTATGTTTAGCATTTCACTCTTTACAGAGACATATGATGGAATTTAAATCTTATCTTTGCCTGATGCCTCCAGCTTTGTTCTTTTGACTTAGGATTGTCTTGGCAATGCGGGCTCTTTTTTGGTTCCATATGAACTTTAAAGCAGTTGTTTTCAATTCTGTGAAGAAACTCATTGGTAGCTTGATGCTATACTACAAGGCTACAGTAACCAAAACAGCATGGTACTGGTACCAAAACAGAGATATAGACCAATGGAACAGAAAAGAGTCCTCAGAAATAATACCACACATCTACAGCCATCTGATCTTTGACAAACCTGACAAAAACAAGAAACGGGGGAAAGATTCCCTATTTAATAAATGGTGCTGGGAAAATGGGCTAGCCATAAGTAGAAAGCTGAAACTGGATCCTTTCCTTACTCCTTATACGAAAATTAATTCAAGATGGTTTAGAGACTTAAATGTTAGACCTAATACCATAAAAACCCTAGAAGAAAACCTAGGTAATACCATTCAGGACATAGGCACGGGCAAGGACTTCATGTCTAAAACACCAAAAGCAATGGCAACAAAAGCCAAAATTGACTAATGGGATCTAATTAAACTAAAGAGCTTCTGCACAGCAAAAGAAACTACCATCAGAGTGAACAGGCAACCTACAGAATGGGACAAAATTGTTGCAATCTACTCATCTGACAAAGGGCTAATATCCAGAACCTACAAAGAACTCAAACAAATTTACAAGAAAAAAACAAACAACCCCATCAAAAAGTGGGCAAGGGATATGAACAGACATTTCTCAAAAGAAGACATGCATATAGCCAACAGACACATGAAAAAATGCTTGTCATCACTGGCCATCAGAGAAATGCAAATCAAAACCACAAGGAGATACCATCTCACGCCAGTTAGAATGGCAATCATTAAAAAGTCAGGAAACAACAGGTGCTGGAGAGGATGTGGAGAAATAGGAACACTTTTACACTGTTGATGGGATTGTAAACTAGTTCAACCATTATGGAAAACAGTATGGCAATTCCTCAAGGATCTAGAACTAGAAGTACCATATGACCCAGCCATCTCATTACTGGGTATATACCCAAAGGATTATAAATCATGCTGCTATAAAGACACATGCACATGTATGTTCATTGTGGCACTATTCACAATAGCCAAGACTTGGAATCAACCCAAATGTCCATCAGTGACAGATTGGATTAAGAAAATGTGGTACATATACACCATGGAATACTACGCAGCCATAAAAAAGGATGAGTTTGTGTCCTTTGTAGGGACATGCATGCAGCTGGAAACCATCATTCTCAGCGAACTATCGCAGGAACAGAAAACCAAACACCACATGTTCTCAGTCATAGGTGGGAACTGAATAATGAGATCACTTGGACTCAGGAAGGGGAACATCACACACTGGGGCCTATCATGGGGAGGGGGGAGGGGGGAGGGGGGAGGGGGGAGGGATTGCACTGGGAGTTGTACCTGATGTAAATGACGAGTTGATGGGTGCAGCACACCAACATGGCACAAGTATACATATGTAACAAACCTGCACATTATGCACATGTACCCTAGAACTTAAAGTATAATAAGAAAAAAAAAATCTTATCTTTGCCAACAGAACATATGAAATCAAAATAGTGCTTTAGGAGGTACACATTTCAAGACTCTCATCAAAAAGAAAATATGTTTCTATTATTTGTTGTGTGCATGCCCATCTGAGGCTTTGTTTCCTTTTCTGGTGGAGTACCCCTGAAAGGTCATTTTGTGTCCTAATGCACATATTCAGGCTCACTCCCCCAATACCTGTGATTTTATTGGAAACCCTTATTGCTTCATCTGGTGCCTGCATTCAATTAACATGTTAATGTTAACAGTTGTTGATCAGCAGGAGATTGTCTCTCCCTGGCACTGGTTGCCCAGTTATCATTCTTAGAGAGGCAATGTGCCAGCCGTGGAACCGATCTCCTGATCAGCTGATATCCCTGGCAGGTGGGGGTGGTGAGCCCTCTCCTGCCCTGCTCATGTCCGACCAACTTCTTGTAACATTTTTCTCCCTCAAGAGCCCAAGGCCCTAAATCTTTGAGCAAAGGTCAGTCTTCTGTACCTGCTTCCTGCTTACTGAGTGATGGTGGTGGTTTTTCTTTGGATCTTGTCCTCTTCCTAGCTGTCATGGTAGGGTGATTGTATAGGTTGGTGAAAGCAGTATCCAGTCAGGTCCAGGGTGTTAGGTTTTGAAGGAAATGCAAGGGTTAAAGAAAGACAGAGATGACAGCTCTTTGGCAATGTAGGTTTATTGCCAGAGTAACCTGCAGAGGTGGGGACCAGCTTAATGTCAGAGTGTCTGCCGCTTACAGGCTGGGATAATCATAGGCATGGTGGAGGGCTCTGGGCAATATGGCTTGCTGCCTGGAAGGATGTGGATAAAGTGTTCTTGTGATCAGGCAGTTGGCCCTTTTTCTGGTAGGGTGTGATAATCAGAAAGTCAGATGGTTGGGCAGGATGTTTTTACGGCCCCATGGAATGTTTTTAACTCTGACTAGAGTCTGTGAAATGGCAGGAACTTACAAAATAGTTTAGCCTAGACTAACTCAAGGGGCAAGATTTCATCTCCTTTCTGTCCCACTGATGTGCAGTCCAGGAGTCCCCTGTAGCAGGGTGCCTCTTGAATATTGAGAGGAAGTTATTCCTCACTGAGGATCATGTGGAGCTTGGACTAACACAAGCGGCAGGATATCCCACTGATGCACAGTCCACTCTGGTGCACGGGTGCCTCTGGAATACTGAGAGGATGGTATCCCTCACTGAGGAGCATCTGGCGCTTGATGACCTGAGGGCAAGAGGAGACAAATTGGATTATTAGATTTAGAAGACATGGACCAAAAAGGAGCAAAAGTAGGAGAGTAACAAGTGGTCCTGACAAAAGAAGAACCCTGCACAACCACTTTCAGGTTTATTCCCAATCTTACTAACTCTGTGAGGCTTGTTCCCAAAACTTGGAGGCATGATTTAACCAGTGTTTGATGTTGTCTTGTACGTTTCCTTATTGATTTACCTCCAAAAAACAACACTTTTAGTCTAAGGCTAAACAAATTTCTCCTTGTGCTGCTGTTAGCATGTCTACTCTTTGACAATTTTGGAGGACTACAGCTGTTAAAGAGTCAATTGGTTATTGCATAATTGTTAAGGTTCTAGCCACGACATTAATGTTGTTGGTATTCCCTCTGAGAGCTGGTTAAGGGGGCTTTTGTGATTCCAGCAATTTTGGTTCCTGGACTGGCTGTAATGCCAAGTCCCACAAGAAGGGATTTAATTGGATAGTTCTTTTTATCATGGGAAGGATGGAAGTTCTGGTCATTGGAACTGGAAGAGAGAGGTTGCCAGGGACTATAAAGATATCTTGGGTTGGGTAGCTGCATTAGTCCGTTTTCACACTGTTGATAACGACATACCCAAGACTGCACAATTTACGAAAGAAAGAGATTTATTGAACTTACAGTTGCACATGGCTGGGGAGGCCTCACAAGCATGGCAGAAGGCAAAGAGGAGCAAGTCACATCTTATGTGGATGGCAGCAGACGAACAGGAAGACCTTATGCAGAGAAATCCCGTTTTAAAACCATCAGATCTCATGAGACCCATTCACTGTCAGCAGAATAGCACTGGAAAGACTCGCTTCCCAGATTCAATCATTTCTCACTGGGCCACAACCTATGGGAATTATGGGAGCTACAAGATGAGATTTGGGTGGGATGCAGAGCCAAATCATATCAGTAGCCTATGGCACAAGTTCCAGTTCAGTTAGCAGGTAGACATTGGTAAGCTGATTGGCCACAAATACAAAAGAGTCCTTGGGTTTTGAAACATGTAAAAATGTCAAAGCAAAATAAGAGGGTGAGGACAGCTCCAAAATTCCTGAAGCTGCTTACATGCCCCAGTACTTGATAGCTATAGTCCTGCTAACACTTGGGTACATGGGGCTGCCTCCTGATTCTAATCTGTACCAAAAATATTGATCCAGACTTTTACATTACTCATCCCTTTTGTTTCTTCTGAGCAGCAGCCAGAGATCACTGCTTCACAGGAATAAGCACGCTTAGTCTAAAATGCTGACAAAAACTTCAAAACAACTGATGAGACCAGAATTTAATGAGAGGTATATCATAATTTTTGAAACATAGTTTTTTCTCTGCAGCTCTTACTTTTGTTAAAAATAAATAATGGGCTGGCTGCGGTGGCCATGCCTGTAATCCCAGGACTTTCGGAGGTCAAGACGGGTAGATTACAAGGTCAGGAGATTGAGACCATCCTGCCTAACACAGTGAAACCCTGTGTCTACTAAAAACACAAAAAAAATTTAGCCAGGCATGGTGGCGAGTGCCTGTAGTCCCAGATACTCTGGAGACTGAGGGAGGAGAATGGCATGAACCTAGGAAGCAGAGCTTGCAGTGAGCCGAGATCGCGCTACTACACTCCAGCCTGGGCGACAGAGAGAGACTCCATCTCAAAAAAAAAAAAAAAAATAGGACTGATTTGTTTGCAAAATAAACTTGAGTCTTACTATAACATGGCCTGACTGTTTACATAAAGTGCAGCAGGAATAATTATTTTCACATAAGCTTTTAAAATGGGTTCTGATGGAACTCTGTTCTGTAAGGAATCTCAAATAAGACATTTTTAAAGCCCAGCCCAGCCATGGGTTTGTACCTTCAGATACCTATGCGTTGGGTAGATTTCTCTCCTCTTGAGGTTCCAAGATAATCAGGGCTCCTGGGCCTAGTGGGACGTAACATTCTTCACTTACCACAGGTTAGGAATCTTGTACAGGGACTGTGTAGACAAAACATAAGGCCAGTTTTCCCAAGGTACTTTTTATGGGTTTGTAAGTCCAGCTTGAGAAATCCAACTATTTATTAGGTTGGTGCAAGAGTAATTGTGGGTTTTGCCATTAAAAAGGCATTACAAGGACAAAACCACAATTACTCCTGCACCAACTTAACATGCCTCTGCATTTACACCTAAAATATATTTTTAAAGTATTTGTAAATTAATTAGTAAAAGTTACATATGTTAATATTAAGCAACATAAGTTTTTTCTTTTTTTTTTTCAGATAGAGTCTCACTTTGTCACCCAGGCTGAAGTGCAGTGGTACAATCTCAGCTCACTGCAACTTCCGCCTCCCGGTTCGAGTGATTCTCTTGCCTCAGCCTTCCAAGGAGCTGGGATTACAGACTTGCACCACCATGCCCACCTAGTTTTTGTATTTTTAGTAGAGACAAAGTTTTACCATGTTGCCCAGGCTAGTCTTGAACTCCTGACTTTAGATGATTCACCCACTGCAGCCTGACAAAGTGCTGGGATTATAAGTATGAGCCACCATGCCTGGCCAAGCAACATAACTTTTTATATTTAGTTAACTAAATAACCAACTTATATTTAGTTATGTTAATTTAATATGAAATTTAATTAAATAACATATGTGCATTCAGATATCAAGCCAGAGTGATATTTATATTCATTTTCTTAATGTTATTATGTGCCTTTTAAGAGATACACATCTTTCAAATCTACGAATAGTTTATAAATGCCAGAATATTATTGTTTAGCACTTTTCCCATATTTTTAGTTTTATAATGCTGTTAATTTACCAACATTACATTTTTTCATTTCAAGAAAATCTATAAGATTTTTAATGCCTGAGTTTTTAATCACCCACACAAAATTATCAGATTGAAATCACAATCATCACATATACAAAGATATTAGAAACTCTTTACAAATAATTTGTCATGTATAATAATGTGATTGTACTTAATACTTTTGAGCTATATACTTAAAGTAGTTAAAATGGTAAAGTTTATATAACGTATATTTTACCACAATTTAAAAAGTAAATAATTTTAAAAATTGAAAAAAAATAGCCATGAACAATACAAAAAAACTAAACTGTACAAACTCTTGATGTTCAAATGTTTTAGTTCAAAATATAGGCAATATGAAATAGAAAGTGTAAGTAAGAAAACACTTGGCTATTAGTTGCTCAACTTTCAGAAGTTTTATTAGAGGTTATTTATTAACCTGTTTTCTTAAGGTTGAATAAGTGATTAAGAGCCCTGTAAAACAGTCAACCAAAGAGAACATTTTTATTTACTTTTTAAGAATACAAATAATTTTTTGTGTTGTTACAGTATGGTTTTTAAAAGCTAGGTTTAAGTAGATTTAGATTTAATATTTCTCAGGAATGCTGATATTTTAAGAAAGCACCCATGCCATCTATCATAAAGCTAAAGAAAACAGGGAAGTTTAAGAGGGAAAATGTGTTCTTAAAAAGAACCTCTCATTCGCAACACAAAAGCCACAGTGAATAAAATAGGCTATTTAAAAACCAGACTGAAACAAAACAAAACAAAATAGCTGTTGCCCTTTCAGCTTAGTCATCTCAGTCATTAGATTGTTTAAATGCTTAAACTGACAAATAATAATTGTGTATATTTATGGGGCATAATGTGATGTTTTAATCTATGCATACATTATAAAGCCATTCAATTAGGCCAATTACCAAATGACAGGATCTCATTATTTTTTAATGGCCGAATAGTCCTATATTGCATATATATACCACATTTTAAAATCCATTCACCTGTTGATAACGCATGGTTGATTCTGTATCTTGGCTATTGTGAACAGTGCTGCAGTAAACATGGGAGTGCAGATACCTATTCAATATATTGATTTCATTTCTTTTGGGTATTACACCAAGTACCTAATGTTTTGAGAAAACTCTGGACTGTTTTCCACACTGGTTGTGCTAATTAGCATTCCACTCAACAGAGTTCCCCTTTCTATACATCCTTGCCAGTATCTTTTGCTTTTGATAATAGTTATTCTAACTGGGGTGTGCTGATATCTTGTAGTGGTTTTTATTCACATCTTACTAATGATTAGTCATATCGAGCATTTAAAAATTTACCTATTGGCAGCCGGGTGAGGTGGTTCACGCCTGTAATTCCAGCACTTTGGGAGTCCTAGGTGGACAAATCACCTGAGGTCAGGAGTTCAAGACCAGCCTGGCCAATATGGTGAAACCCCGTCTCTAATAAAAATACAAAAATTAGCCGGATGTGATGGTGCATGCCCATAATCTCAGCTACTTGGAAGGCTGAGGCAGGAGAATTGCTTGAACCCAGGAGGTGTGGAGGTTGCAGTGAGCGGAGATCACACCACTGCACTGCAGCCTGGGCAACAGAGTGAGACTGTTTCAAAAAAAAAAAAAAAAAGAAAGAAAAGAAAAATAATTACCTATTGTCTGTTTGCATGTCTTTGTTTTTATTTATTTTTAAATTTTATTTATTTTTGTAGTTAAGGAGAACAAGGTCTGTTTTGTTACATGGATAGGATATATTGTGTAGTGGTGAAGTCTGGACTGTAATGCAACCATTATGCAAATAATGTACATTGTACCCATTAAGTTATTTGATATCATCTACAACCATCCCACCCTTCCAGGTCTCCAATATCTATTATTCCACTCTCTATGTCCATGTGTACATATTATTTAGCTCCCACATATAAGTGAGAATATGTGTTATTGGACTTTCTGTTTCTTGATTTTGAGATTATTTATATGGCTTTTGCTTTTAATTCTGGTTACATGGTGAGTTACATTTATTAATACTATTCAGAAATAAAATGTATTGATCATTGATACATGCAACAACATGGATGGATATTGAAATTATTACATTAAAAAAGAAACTATGTGTCTATTATGACATTCTAAAATATAAATAGGGTTTTATAGTTGAATAAGGATGGGTTAAATGAAGGGACGAATTACAAAGGGGTGTGAGAAATGTTTGAGTGATGGAAGCTTTTGTTGTCTTTGACAAAATGATAAAATTGTACAGTAAAACTGTGTTGTATATCATGCTTCAATTATGTCTAAATTTGTAAGAAAAATTCAATATGTAGTTTCAGGGAATATAAAGTTCTCATCCACAATGACACAGCAGCAATAAGATACGATATAAATAAAGCTTTTAAAGCAGTCTGGTAAATCGCACGCCAAATTATTAATCATGAATGACTGTGTATATCTATTGCTGGGCTCCTATGGTACCTTTTTCCTCTATGTTAAAAAAAATGCTTATCTTTGTCTCACTCATATAATTATAATTACATTTTTCCTGAATGCTCTGTGAGCACCGGAGATGTTCCACACTTGTAAATCTTTCCCCAGAGTGCCTAGTCTAAGTGGGGTAACTAATTTTCTATTAGTAGCCAGAATATATTCCAGGGTATCTTTCTGTCACTGTTGGAAATGTGGAATAGTCATAAATATTATGGCAATCTGACTAGATGTATGGTCATTCCTTCCAAAGATTTTGATTAAGATACAGGAATCCATAGCGATGGCAAAAAATGTTTATATCCTCCATAGAGAGTCTAAGTATGCCCTGGATTCTCCTTGAAGTACGCTGTAATATTTCTCCAGACTTCTATAGTTCATGCATGAAACGTCTAGTAGAGAATTTGGCAATGACATATCCATTACTTTTATGGGATGCAGGCTTTATTTAATTCAGAGAAAATATTTAGTTCTTAAAAACTTGGCAATGGCAGTCTTAAGTTTATAGTATGTGACAACTAAGGGTGTAGGCATTAAGTATTTTCAGTGTACTTAGAGTCTTACAGTTTTAGTAAAGGCAGCCATGTTCAAGTGTCATGAACTTGGCATAATGGCCTAAAAAACCATAGACTGTATGTATAATCCATTTCAAACCACTAGAAAAATTATTTTTCTAATGGAGAAATTCAGCGGTAGATTCAGAAATTTGCATTTCTTTAGCAATATTGGTCAAATAAAATGAATCAATCAATTTGCTGTATTCACCAGTACCAAATTGCTGATTAAAGCATGATTACTACTACTCACTTTAACTTGAATTTCATCCCATGGAGTGCTCAGGAAGAGCAACAAAAGGTTGTACTTGTTTAGTTGTCTCCAACCATTATCAATTATAGAAACAATGGAAATATTTTATACCTCTGTGTAAATGTTTATAAAAGGTTTACACCTACTTATGTTAATTTATAAGGTTTGTGTGTATAATAAAACACACTTGAATTTAAAAGAATAAAAATTTTACCCATTTCTTTTCTTACCCCTTGCAGCCTCATGATCACCTTAGATTGCATGACGAACATTGAGGAAAGCAGGTGACAAAATACAAACTATTTGCCTTTGACAAGATTGTCTAGGTGTGCTGCCCATAAATAAAACATTGGAGGTGATTGGTACTAGACTTATACCCAATTTGTGTAATGGCCCAAACAAGAAATCTTCCCTTTAACCACAAGAGAATACAAAGCTGCCCTCAGAAGACACATAAGATACTTATGATGTAATTCAAGGAAAAATAATTTTCGTAGAAAATCCCCAAATAGATAACATTTAGAAAGACTACATTATGAAAGAGTAAATAAGTAATAACTAGACTAAATAAACTATAACTTAAGAAATGTTATGTCTTTCTTTATGGTGTTGATTCACAGGTATATGCATTTATCTACACATCAAATTGCATAGATGAAATATGTATGGTGCCTATATTCTCAAGTTTGAACAGAATTTCCTTTATAACTTTCTGCAGTTCACTAAGTAAATTCTAAATGTATGCATTGAACATTTAAAAAATTATTCTTGCTTTTTGGCTAACATGGTGAAACCCCATCTCTACTAAAAATTACAAAAAGTTAGCTGGGCGTGGTGGCGGGTGCCTGTGGTCCCAGCTACTTGGGATTCTGAGGCAGGAGAATGGCGTGAACTCAGGAGGCGGAGCTTCCAGTGAGCGGAGATCACACCACTGCACTCTAGCCTGGGTGACAGAGCGAGACTCCATCTCAAAAAAAAAAAATTTATTCTTGCTTCTTTTTTGTTCCTTTGATAGTGTTTATTTTAATATTTTATTGTAAATGATTTAAAACAATGTATGCAAAATAATTTGATAAATTATTATTAACTCATTGTATTTATTAATTTAATGTTATTAATGATAAAATTTTATTTATTATTAATATTTAATTAATAAACATCGATTATTGATATATGACCACCAAATATTTAATTAATGAATTAATTGAATACTAACATTTATTAATAATTAATAATGATTTAAGATTAATAAGTATAATTATGATAAACTTTAATTGATGATTATTAATAATTTAATGTTTGATAACATTATGTATTAAATAACTGAATAATTCTTAATTTATCAAATTATTCATTGAAATTTTATTGAATTATTTATTAATTTAGTAACTTAAAGAATAATTTAATATTTTAATAAGTATACATAATTTAAATAATTTATTTATATAAAATTTTAATAAATCCTATGAATCCATTACCAAGACTGAACAATTACAAACACTCATCTGTATATCTACCCACTGCTCACTACTGCATCATTATAACCACTTTACAGTTCAGTTTAGAGGTAAAATTTACCTGCATTTAAACACACAAATCGTAGCCATACAATTTTGACAGATAAAAGCAATCAGCAACCTGTATCACCCACATGCCTATCACAGTATAAAACATGGCATTTACCCAGAAAGTTTTCTGAGAGTATAGACTCCTCCTCCATTCAAGTGCCCAGTGCACAAATCCCAGTTCAGTACTCCCTACCTACGGGCTCCAGCCCTGGAGTGACAGGACCTGCTTGCAGCTCCCTACTTCAGACCCCTGAGACTGGGTTCTACTGAGTAGTACAGGGTCTAAAAAACTTCCAGTCTTCTGGATTGTACCAGATGGAGCAAAGAACCCAGGCTGGGCAGTAAAGGCTGCACTGTGTACATACTCCTATAGGGTGATCAGCCAGGATACCAAGTAGGGGCTAGAGGACAAGCAGCTGTGCAGAACACACATGGACCAGTCCTGTGGGAAAGTAACCCGACTTTCTCCTTGCCTGGAAGTTAGCTGGGGCCCAGGCCTCTAAAAGGGTATGGGGAAACCCGGTATATGGGCACTTATGACCAGACTCTACTCCAGCTTTCTCATGCACAAAGGTCCTCAGTTCTGTGCCTGCTGCAGCTGTATCTCCATTTATTTCCTGAGAGATCTGCCTGTCAGTTCAAATATTCATGGGGGAGTGTGGGGTCCTCTGCAGTGAGGATCCCAGAGGTCTGCAGTGAGAGTGGGCAGTCACCCATTCCCAGTACTCACCCCTTCCCCAAGAAGCATCAGTACCAGCATTTAGACATTCTTATTTATTTATTTGTTTATTATTATTATACTTTAAGTTCTAGGGTACATGTGCATAACGTGCAGGTTTGTTACATATGTATACATGTGCCATGTTGGTGTGCTGCACCCATCAACTTGTCAGCACCCATCAACTCGTCAGCACCCATCAACGCGTCATTTACATCAGGTATAACTCCCAATGCAATCCCTCCCCCGCTCCTCCCCAGCATTTAGACATTCTTTGTAGGGTTCCCAACTTCCTTCCTATTTAGCCTCAGCCATCTTCATCCACATTCAGTGTTCTCACTCTTAAAATCTGTTCGAATTGTGTTGGTGTAATTGAAATCCCTGTAGCTTTCTGTGGGGCAGCACTTCCTGGCTGCATCTGGTAAGCAGCCTTCCAGTCAAAATGAAGAACTTAATTTACATTCAAGGTTAATATTGATATGTAAAGTTTTTTTCCTGTCATAATGCTGTTGTTATTTAGTTGCTTATTAGATTATTTGTTCCTTTTTTATCTGTATCTGCCTTTGTGGGTTTGGTGGCATTTTTGTTGTTTTGCCATTGATTTCTTTCCATTCATCATTTGTGTAATTGATTTATAAGAGCTGTGAGCCTTATAGTTTCATGTATTTTTATAATAGAGAGTACTGGCCTTTGTTTCCATGTTTGAAATCCTTTGACCATTTCTGGTAGCTCTGGTCTTACGGTGATACATTCTCTTGGTGACTGCTTTCTGATAAATACCTTATTTCTCTTTCATTTATGAAGCTTATTTGAGCAGGATACAAAATTTAAAGTTGACAGATTTTTACTTTAAGCACTTTGAAAAAAGAATCTCGATATTCTGGCTCTTCAGGTTTCTGCTGAGAAATTCACTGTTAGTCTAATGGCCTTTCCTTTATAAGTGACCAGACACTTTTGCTAATTTGATTATTTTTTCCCACTCACATTGACTTAGACAGTCTGATGATTATGTGTTTTGGTGAGACTGTCTTTTCCTGGATTTTTCTGAGCCTTTTACATTTGGATGTCTATATCTCTTGCTAGACTAGAGAAGTCTTCCTCAATTATTTCCTCAAATAGGTTTTCCAAACTTTTTACCTTTTCTTCTCCCTTAAGAATACTTTGATTTATAGATTGAGACATTTTACATAGCCCTATACTTCTCAAATTTTTTATATACTCTTGTCTAACTAGATTAATTCAAAAGATCTGTCTTCGAATTCTGAGATTTTTTCTTTTGCTTGGTAGTGTATTGGTTTTCAAATTTCTCTTTGGTCTCATCATTAAGCTTCCTTAAAATTAGTATTTTGAAATCTTTATCTGATGATACTTCAAGATTTTATTTTTTGTTAGAATGTATTGCGGAAGAGTTAATGTAATCCTCTGGGGTTGTCATAAGGCCCCCTGTATTTTTCATCTTTTAGAATTGTTACACTGTTTTCTCATCTGGAGACACTGTCAACTTCTTATATTTTAATTTATTTTGTTTGGATGGGATTTTTTTTCTTCTCCCTTGACAATGTGAATATAATGTATGTTGAAATGGGTCATTTGGCTTTGCTTCTTGGGTGGGTGCTTTTAGTGGCAAAGATTTTATATAAATTCCTCTCAGGTGTCCCAGAAAATGTGCCCTTCCATAAATCCCATAATAGCCTGGATTCCAGGTTCAGTTCTGAAGTGATTGGTGAAATTGGGTGCAGCTGGATGGTGAAGCACTATATATAGCAGGTGCAAGCATCAGCCCTGACAGGGGTGGATGGGAAGTTGTTGAGTCCCAGGTGAAATGCACTGAATTTCAGGTCTTTGTATGAGGGGTGGCAGGTATTAGAGGTGGGAGGTGGGACTTTCTCAGAATCATGGCCTCAGCAGCAGGAATGTAATCTGTTTTTTGTCATGCCCCTGTCCCAGTGCTAGGGATATTCAGCTTAGTCAGACACTTTCAGAGCCATAGTATATGCCTGCCGCATGGCTCAACACTAAACCTCTGTGCTACCTGGAAATAGCTGTAGTGCCAAGTCTCCCTGCTTAGCCCCAAACAAACAGCTTTCTGACCCTCCTGCTCCCCATGGGAGGAACACTGCAGCGATCCTGCATTTTATGCAAACTGAGGCTGAATATCACACTGCCAGTGGGAACACACTCACTTTTCCTGGTCTTAAGCACTGAGGTTACTTGGCTTGTAGTATGGAATTTCACTCCTGCCTTGCAGAGCCCAGCACAGAGTTTGTGTCTCTGCTGGAAATAGAGACATCAATCACCCGCCAAGCATGGTGCTCTCCAACTAGCACAGAGCAGCTCTCAGGCACTGAAAAGCATGTGCTTTGGTTTCTTTTGTTACACAGATTGCCCCCTTGTTATGCTGCACGTTTCCCTTTTTTTTTAGGAGAAGTATTCCCTGAAAACTAAATCACTGAGAACTTGCAGTTTTCTTGGTTCCAGCCAGATTGTTTGCTGTTGTCTTCCATGTGAGTTCATGGGAGCTTTAGGGATATAGAGACACAAAGATCAAGATTTCCTGGTTAAGAAAACATCCCCCGACAGCTGTTCCCCTACGAGAGTGTGCTGCTACAGATACTCAAGTCTGGTGAAAGGGCAAGCCACCCAGCACACGTTTGCTGTCTGGTACAATGCCACCAAGAAGTCTCTAAATCACTACCCTCAATTGTGTCTAGGTTTGCGATGCCAGAGGAGCACAGAGTTCAGATACTGGCAGTCTGCTGCAAGGTTGAGAAGGAGCCCAAACACTCCCACTTATTATTTCCATGCAACACCAAGTTCCTTGGGGGCTCCCAGGTCTCCAGAATACAACAAACTGATGGGTCTTGACTCTTTGTCCAGTTTGCCAGTCTGTGTCTTTTAGTTTGCCAGTCTGGATCATTTAGTCCATTTACATTTAAGGTTAATATTGTTATGTGTGAACTTGGTCATGTCATTATGATATTAGCTGGTTATTTTGCTCATTAGCTGATGCAGTTTCTTCCTAGCATCAATGGTCTTTACATTTTGGCATGTTTTTGCAATGGCTGGTACTGGTTGTTCCTTTCCATGTTTAGTGCTTCCTTCAGGATCTCTTGTAGGGCAGGCCTGGTGGTGACAAAATCTCTAAGCATTTGCTTATCTGTAAATGATTTTATTTCTCCTTCACTTATTAAACTTTGTTTGGCTGAATATGAAATTGTGGGTTGAAAATTCTTTTCTTTAAGAATGTTGAATATTGGCCCCCACTCTTTTCGGCTTGTAGAGTTTCTGCCGAGAGATCTGCTGTTAGTCTCAGTAGCTTCCCTTTGTGGGTAACCCAACCTTTCTCTCTGGCTGCCCTTAACATTTTTTCCTTCATTTCAACTTTGGTGAATCTGACAGTTAGGTGTCTTTGAGTTGCTCTTCTGGAAGAGTAACTTTGTGGCGTTCTCTGTATTTCCTGAATTTGAATGTTGGCCTGCCTTACTAGGTTTGGGAAGTTCTGCTGGATGATATCCTGAAGAGTGTTTTCCAACTTGGTTCCATTTTCCCCGTCACTTTCAGTCACACCAATCAGATGTAGATTTGGTTTTTTCACATAATCCCATATTTCTTGGAGGCTTTTTTCATTTCTTTTTACTCTTTTTTCTCTACACTTCTCTTCTTGCTTTATTTCATTCATTTGATTTTCAATCACTGATACTCTTTCTTCCAGTTGATCGAGTCGGTTACTGAAGCTTGTACATTGGTCACATAGTTCTCGTGTCATAGTTTTCATCTCTATCAGTTCATTTATGGTCTTCTCTGCATTGATTAGTCTAGTTATCCATTCTTCCATTCTTTTTTCAAGGTTTTTAGTTTCTTTGTGCTGGGTACATAGTACCTCCTTTAGCTCTGAGAAGTTTGATGGACTGAAGCCTTCTTCTCTCAACTTGTCAATGTCATTCTCCATCCAGCTTTGTTCTGTTGCTGGCGATGAGCTGCATTCCTTTGGAGGGGGAGATGAGCTCTGATTTTTTGAATTTCCAGCTTTTCTGCACTGCTTTTTCCCCATCCTTGTGGTTTTATCTGCCTTTGGTCTTTGATGATGGTGAAGTACTGATGGGATTTTGGTGTGGGTGTCCTTTCTGTTTGTTAGTTTTCCTTCTAACAGTCAGGACCCTCAGTTGCAGGTCTGTTGGAGTTTGCTTAAGGTCCACTCCAGACCCTGTATGCCTGGGTATCAGCAGCAGAAGCTGCAGAAGATAGAATATTGCTGAACAGCGAGTGTTGCTGTCTGATTCTTGCTCTGGAAGCTTCATCTCAGAGATGTACCCAGCCGTGTGAGGTATGAGCTGTTGGTCTGCACCTAGTGGGGGATGTCTCCCAGTTAGGCTACTCAGGGGTCAGGGACCCACTTGAGCAGGCAGTCTGTCCGTTCTCTGATCTCAACCTCTGTGCTGGGAGAACCACTGCTCTCTCCAAAGCTGTCACACAGGGACATTTACATCTGCAGAAGTTTCTGCTGCTTTTTGTTTAGCTATGCCCTGTCCCCAGAGGTGGATTCTACAGAGGCAGGCAGGCCTCCTTGAGCTGCGGTAGGCTCCACCCAATTCAAGCTTCCCAGCAGCTTTGTTTACCTACTTAAGCCTCAGCAATGGTGGGCACCTCTCCCTGAGTCTTGCTGCCACCTTGCAGTTAGATCTCAAACTACTTTGTTAGTAATGAGGGAGGCTCCGTGGTCATGGGACCCTCCTGACCAGGTGTGGGAAGTAATCTCCTGGTGTGCCATTTGCTAAGACCCTTGGTAAAGCGCAGTATTAGGGTGGGAATTACCCAATTTTGCAGGTGTTGTGCATCTCAGTTTCCCTTGGCTAGGAAAAGGAATTCCCTTCCCCCTTGTGCTTCCCAGGTGAGGTGATGCCTCACCCTGCTTCACCTTTTGCTGGTCAGGCTGCACCCGCTGACCAGCACCAACTCTCCAACATGCTCCAGTGAGATGAACCTAGTATCTCAGTTGAAAATGTAGAAATCACCAGTCTTCTGTGTCACTCATGCTGGAAGCTGCAGGCTGGAGCTGTTCCTATTCAGCCATCTTGGGCAACCCCCCTCGATGTCTAACTTTTTAAAAATGATGTTTAGTAGTATTATATGAATGGGGAGTTATGTAGAAATTAGAAGTATTTTAATCACATTGTATTTTTAATTGATGTTTTAAGTTTATTATAAGATTTTTTATTTAAATAACAGTCTATTTGAGGTTATTTATTTGATTTACCAATTGTTGGTGTATTTGGGTTGAAAATTTCACAATTTTGAGGAATTTTTTTGTTAATTATTTATACATTTTGTAGTTTGAACAGAGGAGTGTAAAGTAATTTCAGCAGCTGCAGCAGTAGCTGTGACTGCAGTGAGGCCTATAATCACTGTTATAGGGGTAAAATAAATTTTTTTGTTTTGGTAAACCCTTCCTTTAACATTTTTGTGATGATATGAATGAAGGGAGAGGCTTTTTAAGGTCTATTGAGGGAAGCCAGTACCCAAACTCATTTTTTTGTCTTTACTAGTAACACAGATGTTTTTACATGAAATGTCGAATCAATACAGGTGAAAAGGTGACAATTTTGAGAAGTAATAGTTTGAGAATTAAGTTGAATATTAATATTTTTTATTATTAACATAAAAGGAGGCTTGACACAACTTTGAATGGGCACCATTTGGTTGGAAGAAATCTGATACACAAATTGAAGTCTCTCACCCCCTCCCTCAAGATAATATATGTTTTTCAAACTTAAATATCAGATGGGGCCATCATTAACTTTTATAATTTGAGATGTTTAGGGCCTATTATAGGATTAATCATTTTTGGATGTGGGCCGGCTGTACCAAAATTGGTCCAAATTATGGGAAAATGGGCACGTTTTTTAGTGTAAGTAGTGTCATTTTTTGATAATATAGTTTTTGTCTTAGTTTTATCTTGTGTTTATCATTTTGATTGGTACAATTAACTGTAAAGGTCCTCTTAGGGGACCAACTAATGATGATTTTATAGGAATTATTTTGTAGTACAACAGTGTGATTAGAGATGTAATTTTTTCAAATCAATATTTTTAAATTATTTGACCATTGTTGAGGTTGTTGACACCTCTTTTTGGGGGGGCTTAAATTGTTTTAATTGAACCAAACTTTGTGAATGACCTGGGCTCCATTTATAAAATATGTGATTGGACACTGGTCTTTGATTATGACCTGGAATTTTAACTAGTCAATGTTTTTGGTAGCCTTTTAGGCAATTGATTGCCTTTACAGCCCTATGTAAAGAGGGGGGAACTGATAACCTATGGATACATTTATTAACTTTTTTTTTCTTTTTCTGATGAGAGGGCCTACGAGTATTGGTAGGCTTAGGCATTCAAACACTGTTATTAACCTAAACCTCAACCAGGGGTTTCAACCATGTGACAGGCCTAATTAAAAGCAGAAATGGGACATATGTTCAATAGGTATAATTTTGGTCTGTTGTAGTCACAGATTTGTCAGGTGAGGAGGTCACTGTTCTTATTTCAGCTTTGCATCCTAGGATTAGTAAATAACAGAAGACAAACATGAGTATAATTAGCAACTTTTTTTTGCAGTCAAAGAGTGACCTGTAGTGTTACTTGGCATCTTAGTGTACTATATGTTATTAACGAGGAACCCCACTGGGGGTATGTTAATTTATTTTAGGTAAGTAGTTATGTTATTAGAAACTGAGAAGTGGTGTTTGTTAAAGTAACAGGGCAGAAGAAAGGTGGATTTAAGATAAGAACTTACCAGAGAGTGTAGCAGGTATAGGTAGTAGGCAAAGTGAGAGAATTAAAAATGAATAAATTATTTGGCTTAGTCTTTCTTTTTTTAGCATAATGTTTGGGGCCTGTGTTGTTTGTGGAAGCTGCACTGTTGAGGCTGCAGTTTCTGTAGGGTATTTTTTAGGCTGGCTCAAATTTTTTCTTTTTTTTCATTCTTCGATGATGACATAGTCTTCAGGCTGGTACTGGAAATTTTAGGGGTGGTACCTGTGCTAAGAGACTTTTTACAATTACTTGTGTTTTATTTTAATGTTTAGTTTTTAGAAAAACTGGAAGATACTTTTTTAACTTTAGTAAATATGTTTCCACACAGAATTTATAGTTATTACTTTAAAACTTGTTTAGACCTTTAAAACAAAAATTATACATTTTTTGTAAAAAGTCCTTTTTATAACACTTTTTTTACGCTTTTCCAATCTTCAACATGTCTTAACATTTTATGTTTCATAAGTTTCCTTACTAAAGGTACATTTTTATAACTTTTTAAATATTTTTTCTTTTTTTAACTTTTTAAAGTCTTTTTTTGTATTTTTAGTTTTTTTAGTCTCTTCTTTAAAAAATTTTTTTAATGTGTAGTAATGAGTGTTGGTAAGAATGGATATATGTATATATCTTAGTTTTTAAAATTCAAGGATGTGTTTACCATCTGTTTGTCACAACTGATTAGGTTCAAATCCTCTAGGGTTAACACTTTTTGAAGGAGGGACATGCCTGTGAGTTGGTAATCTGGGCATTGTTGGATAATTTGTTTAGCCAGTCTCTGTGTAAGTTGAAATTATTTAGATAAGTTTTTCTAATTTTGGTGGAAAAATTTATGTGATTGGGTGGCTTGGTTAAACAGTGATGTCATAACCTGAAGGTCTGCTTGATTGTTGTCATAAGCCAATGAGCCAGGCAGAGAGCTCTGGGCTCAAATGTGTGTGATAAAAATAGGATGTGTAACTTGGTCTAGTAATTGCTGAAGTTGAATAAAAAGAGCACATAGAGTGGGCTCCAGAGCGAACTTAAGGCTGTAAAAATTCTTTAATAAATAAACAGAATAAGCTTAGCTCTCTGAATGTTAGTAAATTGAGACTGAATGATTGGATTATGTGGTCTCCACCAGACTGTCGTTTTTTCATGTTTACCAGACCCACCAGTAAAAAAAGTCACGGCTCCTTCCAAAGGGGCATCACAAGCAATTTTCAGAAGAAGCTGTGTAGTTAATTTTAAGAACTGGAAAGTTTTATTTTTAGGATAATGATTATCAATACATCCAACAAATTTTGTTAAATTAACTTGTCAGGTAATTGAGTTAATAAATGCCTGTTTAACCTGATTTTTATTTATGATAACTATAATCTTATTGGGCTGAGTGCCACAAAGCTTAACAATTTGTATTTGTATACGAGCCTCTCCAATTAAAATTGTCATTTGATCTACATATATTGTTAAGTGTTTTTATGGGATTATGTGGCAAAAAGGACCATTCAACTAAATCATTATTTTGAACAATAACCACCATTGAGGAGTGGGAAGGCGGGAACACAATAAATTGTAAAGGCAAGTCTTGAGTCAATCCTACTGATCTGGGCTTGCTGAATTTTTTTTTCCAATTACTCTTTACTTTTTTATGGCCTTTGGTTTTTTTGGTTGTTGTTTTTTTTTGTTTTTTCTGTTTTTTTTTTTCCACTGTGTAAGTTGGAATCTCTCCTCAATATTGAGAAAAGACATAGTATAAGTAGGAATTCCTAAGGTGGGCTGAATCCAATTAATATCGTCTAACAAATTCTGAAAATCATTTAAGGTTTTTAATGAATCTCTTCTAATTTGAACCTTTTGCGCCTTAATGGCTCTGTCCTGTACTTGCATCCCCAAGTACTGAAAAGGCGTGATTGTTTGAATTTTGTCAGGTGCTACAAGCAATCCAGCATTTGTAATTGCCTTTTGTAAAGGTGAATAACATTGAATAAGTTGGTCTCTGTTTTTCGTTGCAAAAATTTGGACATTGATCTCTAACACACTTGATAGTTCTGCCTACAAAGGTTTGCCAAAGTGTGGGACTGTTTTAACATATACCGGAGTAAAACCTTCCACTGATATCTGGCTGCAGATTCTTTGTTATTAATGGCAGGGATGGTAAAGGCAAATTTTTTGAAATCTGTCTCTGTTAAAGGAATTGTGAAAAAAAAAACCCGTCTTTTAAATCTGTAATAACAAGCAGCCAGTCTTGAGGGAGCATGGTGGGGGATGGGAGCCCGGGTTGTAAGGCTCTCATCGGTTGAATTACAGCGTTGACTACTCCTAAGTTTGTCAGCATGTGCCATCTACCCAACTTTTTCTTAATTACAAATACTGTTGAATTCCAAGGAGAGAAAGTGGGTGAAACATGTCAGTTTTCTAGTAATTCTTTAACTATTTCATGAGGTGCCCCCAACTTTTCTTTAGGGAGCTGCCACTGTTTGACCCAGACAGGACACTGGGTCATCCATTTTAAGGGAAATTGCTCCTTCGTTGTAATGAACGGCAGGGCGAACCTGAATTTCCCCTCTCCATAATGAACTGTGGGTCAGGCAATAATGGGTGCGGAGAGCCGAGTCCTGGTGAGCTGAGTCTCGGGTTCCCTCTCGCAGCAGTCAGTCAGCTGAGGAGGAGGTGTCCATTGCGGACATTCCTCTGAAGGAGCCGTGGGCTAAACAATTTTCTAAGTAGGTTTAGGGAGACGGGGGGATTGGCAGAAATCATGCTGGGGATCTCCTTTTTATTAGTACTTGGTAGAGGCGGTTTAGAGTGTGATCATCAAACTTCTCTCTCTCCTCCTCTGACTCATTGTCATCATCAGTCTGAAAAGGCTCCAGTGCTGCACGCACCAATGACCAAACTGACCAAACAGGCAAAGGAATTGTCTTTCCCTCTCTATATGCTCTTTTAAAGTCCTTTCCAACTCCTTCCCAATCGTTTAATTCTAAAGTTCCCTGTTCAGGGAACCAAGGACAAAATTGTTCCATAGCATGAAATAAATCCGTAAGATATTCTGTATCAACTTTTACCCCACCACGCTTCAAAAGCTGCCATAGCAAGCTCACATATATGGCGTACTTACTTTCAGTTTGTCCCATTTGTGTCCCTAGCTTTTTCCAAGCACCCCATTTAGCTGCAGAGCTTAAAATTTTTTTGTCCTCGGGAGTCCTTTGTCTATCGGTCCTCCATTTCACACGCTGAAGCATACCTTCACCGGATTCTTTTGGGCCTCACCTTGGGTGCCAGAATGTTGGGGACCAACCTTAACATCACGTGTAGGGTACCCAAAGTCCGGTAGTGACGAAGGAATGAGAAGAGACAGGTTAAGAGTGCATAAAGAGTGGGAGCCAGGAGGCCAATTGCAAAATAGAGGCTGTAAAAGGCTCAGAGTTTTGGTCTTTATACTAATTTTTGAGTACAATCACTTAGATCTGAGAAGCAGACGCTCAGGGTGAAACGGGGAAAGGGAAACAGTGCGTCATAGGCGTAATCTCTAGTAATAGCGGTTAAATGAATCTCCTTTGTGCTCAAACAGCATATGTTTAACTTATGGGAGAGTAGCTAGTGGGAGTGGGTTTAATTAGGAGCCTGCACGTCTGTCCACATTCCAGTGCTTCAGACGAGCATCTTTCTCCTTGAACACAGTGTTCACAGATAACAGAGCGGGTCTCGCTCTGAGCATGGGAACATGATGGCAATTAGGAGGCTTTCCTCCTCAGAGGCCTCTTGGGGCTTTCCACAACTTATTGTCCCATATTTTTATGGCCAGTTTATGCAGGCCCCCCCTAAGTCTTTTTCCCCACAAAATACATTGTTGAATTTGTCTTGCTATAATTTTGTTAATAATTTTTACATCTGTGTTCATCAGGGTTACTGATCTGTAGTTTTCTTCTTCTCTGGCTTTGTTTGGGGTAATGCTGGCCTTGTAGAATGAGTCTGGAAGAATTTCCCT
Source organism: Papio anubis (assembly GCF_008728515.1). Classification (NCBI taxonomy): domain Eukaryota; kingdom Metazoa; phylum Chordata; class Mammalia; order Primates; family Cercopithecidae; genus Papio; species Papio anubis. The sequence goes on from NC_044997.1 coordinate 2,184,150, forward strand.
GTCTTCAATATTTGGGAAAAATTTGGAAAGTTTTGGTATTTGTTCTTTAAGTGTTTAGTACAATTCAGCAGTGAAGCCATCGGGTCCTGGGCTGTTCTTTTCTTTTTTCAGGTTTTATTTACTTACATAAATTTTAAAATTGTTTTAAATTCATGGAGTATGTACAAGTTCTTTACATGGTATATTGCATAATGCTGAGATTGGGGTACAAATGATCCTTCCAAGGACATGATTTCATTCTTTTTCATGGTTCATTATATTCCGTAATGTGTGTTATATTTATCTAATGATACAATTTGGCTCTGTGTCCCCGCCCAAACCTCATCCCAAATTGTGTTTCCCACATGTCAGAGGAGGGTCCTTATGGAAGGTGATTTGACTATGCAGCATATTTTCCCCTTATTGTTCTTGTGACAGTGAGTGAATTCTCATGAGATCTGATTCTTTTAAAGTATGTGAAATATCCCCCTTCACTCTCCGTCTCTTCTGCTTTCCTTTGGTAAGACATGCCTGCCTCCTCTTCACCTACCACTATGATTGTAAATGACCCAAGGCATTCCAGTCATGCTCTCTGTTAAGCCTGCAGAACTTTGAGTCCATTAAACCTCTTTTCTTCATAAATTATCCAATCTCAGGTAGTTCTTTATAGCAGTCTAAAAATGAACTCATACATCCAATCTACCATTGATGGGCACCTGTGTTGATTCCACATCTTTGCTATTAAAAATAGCACTGCCATGAATATACAAGTACATATATCTTTCTGATGAAATGGTTTATTTTCCTTTGAGTATATACAGAATAATGGGACTAATAGCTTGAGTGGTAGTTCTTTTTTAAGTTCTTTGAGAAATCTTCAACCTGCTTTCCCCAATAAATGAACTAATTTACATTCCAAACAACAAGGTATAAATATCTCCTTTTCTCAGCAACCTCACCAACTCTGTTATTTTTTCACTTTTTAATAATACTGGGCTTTTCCTTAATAGGACGATTTTATTACTGGTATCTTATTACTTGATATTGTTTTCTTTGGGTTTTCTATTTCTTTGTGATTTAATTTTGGTAGGTTGTGTTCAGGAATTTATTAACTTTTTTAAAGATTCCTTATTTGTTGGTGTATAGATGTTCATGATAGTCTCCTTTGATTCTTTGTATTTCTGTGCTACCAGTAGTGATGTTTTCATTTTCACCTTGGATTTTGTTATTTTATTTATTATATATACACAAAAATTCATCACAACTGATGAGTCTGACTGTGTATTTTGCTCAGAAATCCTATGAAATATACCTTCTACAGTATTTCACTGCTGAACAGACTCTCTGATTTGGGCTGCAAGGTTACAAAATTTTAAAGTAACAAAAAGGGAAGCAACCACTAAGTTTGATTCTCTGGTTGTTGCTAGTCCTACTTCCACATTTGTCTCTAGCAAATTTCAGGAATTTTCACTTTATTGGCCCTTGCAGTATTTCTTATGGATTGAGGCAAAAAGGGTTTCAGAAAAAGAAACCCAGGATGATAAGAATGCCAGCTGTCTGCCTTCATCTCACTTTTTTGAGGGTTAAAAATGTAAGCCTGGGGTACTGTTCTGCAGAGTCTGGCAGCCTGGGGAACACTGTTACAGTTAGAGAGGTTTATTTCCCTTATCACTGGCTTGTGGTTTTTCACTTCTCTATGGTTCTAGGCGTTATGATAACATTAGTTTTGAGTTTTAAAATATTCTGAAAGAGAGAAGAAGGGGGAAAAAAACCCACAATGAGATACCATCTCCCACTAGTCAGAATGGCTATTATTAAAAAGTAAAAAACAAAACAAAACAAAAAAAAGGTCGGGCACAGTGACTCACGCCTGTAGTCCCAGCATTCTGGGAGGCCAAGACGTGTGGATCACCTGAGGTCAGGAATTCAAGACCAGCCTGGCCAACATGGCGAAACCCCACATCTACTAAAAATACAAAAGTAGCTAGGCATGGTGGTGCATGCCTGTAATCTCATCTACTCTGGAAGCTGAGGAAGAAGAATCACTTACAAACTGAAAGAAAATACTCATGTGTGTGTCTTTTTGGTAGAATACCTAATAATGGGATGGCTGGGTCAAATGGTAGATCTGTTTTAAGTCTTTGAGAAGTCTTCAAACTGCTTTTCATTGTGACTGGAGTAATTTAATGTATATTCCTACCAACAGTGTATAAGCCTTCCCTTTTCTGCACATCCTCATCAGCATCAGTTGTTTATTATCTTAAGCATTCTGACTGATGTGAATCAGTATGTCATTGTGGTTTCAATTTGATTTGCATTTCATTCTTTCATATGTTTGGTGGCAACCGTATGTCTTCTCTTGAGAAGTATCTGTTTATATCCTTTGCCTATTTTGTTAATGGAGTTATTTGGTTTTTTGCTTGTTAATTTGTTTAAGATCCCTATAGATTCTAGACATTAGGTCCTTGTCAGATGCATAGTTTATGAATATCTTGTTTCATTCTGTAGGTTTTTTGCTGTGGTCCCCCTCCCTTCCTCCTTTCCTCCCTGCCTCCCTCCCTCCCTCCTTCTCCCCCACGTCTCTCTCTCTCTCTTTCCTTCTTTCTTTTTTTGAGATGAAGTCTTGCTCTATTGCCCAGGCTGGAGTGTAGTGATACAATGTCAACTCACTGAACCTCCATCTTCTGGGTTCAGGCAATTCTCATGCCTCACCCTCCTGAGCAACTGAGATTACAGTTGTTAGTCACCAGATCAGCACATTTTTTAAAAAATGTATTTTTAGTAGAGTTTCACCACTTTAGCCATGCTGGTCTTGAACTCCTGACCTCAGGTGATCCACTCACACCTTTGCCTCCCAGAGTGCTGGGATTACAGGCATGAGCCACCGTGCCCAACCAATAATTTCTTTTGGTATGCAGAAGCTCTTTAGTTTAATTAGTTTTCACTTGTTTATTTTTGTTTCTGTTTCAATTTCTTTTGGGGATTTAACAAAAATTATTTGCCAAGGGTGATATTGAGAAGAAGATTTCCTAGGTTGCCTTCCAGAATTTGTATAAGTATAATTCTTACACTTAAATCTTTATCCATTTAGAGTTATTTTTGTATATGGCGAAAAGTAAGGATCCAGCTTCGATCTTCTGCATATGGCCAGCCAGTTATCCCAGCAATATTTATTGAATAGGGAGCCTTTTCCCCCTTGCTTATTTTGATTGGCCCTGTCAAACATCAGGAGGTTGTAGGTGTACAGCTTTATTTCTGAGTTTTCTAATCTGTTGCCTTCATCTATGTGTACATTTTTGTAATACTACCAAGTTTTTTGGTTACTGTGACTTTATAGTATAGTTCAAAGTTGGGTAGTGTAATGTCTCTAGCTTTGTTCTTTTTGCTTAGGATTGCATTGGCTATTTGGGCTCTTTTTTGCTTCCATATGAATTTTAGAATAGTTTTCTGTCATTCTGTGAGGAATAACCCTGGTAATTTTTTTAAAAATAGCATTGAATCTATAAATTGCTTTGAGCAGTATGGCCATTTTTATGATATTGAGTCTTCCAATCCATGAGCATAAGATGTATTTTGCTATGTTTGTGTCATCTCTGATTCAGTGATGTTTTGTAGTTTCCTTGTAGCCATCTCTCACTTTTCTCATTAGCTGTATTCCTAGGTATTTCATTTTCTTTGTGGCTATTGTAATGGGGATTCTGTTCTCAATTTCACTCTAAGACTGGATATTGTTGGTGTTATAAATGCTATTGATTTTTTACATTGAATTTGTATCCTGAAACTTTACTAAAATCATTTATAAGTTCTAGGAAGTTTTTCGCAGAGTGTTTAGGATTTCCTAGGTATATAATCATATCACCCGTGAAGAGGGATAGTTTGACTTTGTTTCTTACTTGGATGTCTTTACTTCTTTCTCTTGCCTGATTGCTCTGGCTAGCATTTTCAATACTCTGTTGAATAGCAGTTGTGAGAGAGGGTGTCCTTGTCTTGTGCCAGTTCTCAAGGGGAATGTTTCCAGCTCTGTCCATTCACTTGATGTTGGCTATTTGCTTTTTATAAATGGTTCTTATAATTCTGAGGTATATTCCTTATAATATATATTATTCTATTATAATCAATAGTATAATCTTATTTATTATTATTATACTTTTGAGTGTTTGTATAAAGAATGGAGGTTGAATTTTACTGAAAGCTATGTCCATTAAAATCATTGTATGGTTTTTGTTTTTTATTCTTTTTATGTGGTAAATCACATTTATTGATTTGTATATGTTGAACCACCCTTATATGCCAGAAAGTAAGCCTACTTGATTATGAAAAATTAATGTTTTGATGTGCTGCTAAATTTGGTTTGCTAGTATTTTGTTGAGAATTTTTGGCATCTATGTTCATCAGGGATATTGGCCTGAAATTTTCTTTCTTTGTCATGTGTCTGCCAGATTTTGGTTACCAGGGTGATGTTGGTTTCATGTAATGAGTTGGGGAGAGTCCTTCCTCCTTGAGTTTTTAGAATAGTTGGAGTAGGATTGGTACCAGTTCTTTGTATATCTGGTAGAATTTGACTGTTAATTCATCTGGTCCAGGGTTTTTAATTTTTTGTTTGGTAGGTTCTTTATTACAGATTCAACTTTAGGGTTCCCCTCTGTCTGATTCAATGTTGTGAGATTGTGTATCTCCATACATTTATCCATTTGCTCTAGATTTTCCAATTTGTGAAGCTTAGTTTGTCAGAATATGAAATTTTTGGTTGGAGTTTCTTTTCTGTAAGTACACTAAAAATAGACACTGTCCTGGCATTTGCAGCTGTGCAGTTCCCACTTTAGCCCATGAACCTGTGTGATGCAGCCCTCTCAGTTTTCTGAATATGGGCTTCTCCCCTAGTCAAGGGGGAGAGAGATGACTGCCTCACCACATCTGCTCATGTACCTTAGCAAAATGACCCTCAATCACTGTCCCTGTGCCCACAATTTTGTTTGTTGTTGTTGTTAGGTCTTCCAGGCTGCAGTGCTCTCTTGAGGAGAGGTCTGGTAGGGAAATTGGTTACATGTTTAATAGGCCAACCCTGTGGAGGGATGCATACCTAGGTCCCACTTCACCCCATGAACATGTGTGATGCAGCCCTCTCAGTTTTCTGAATGTGGGCTCCTCCCCTAGTCAAGTGCCGAGCACAGATCCAAGCTCAACATTCCTAAGTCACAGGCAGCAGTCCTGGATGTGAGGTCTTGCTGGTGACTCCCTCCTCTAGACACTCAGGATTTCTTTCTGTGTGTGGTGGGGGATCTGAAGGGCTCCCAGGCTGCACAGTTAGGTGAAGCAAAGCACTTAGGGTGGACACGGGAGGCTGCACTGTGTACATATTTTTATGGACCAGCCAGGCAGGAACCCTGAGAGATGCTAGAAGTCAGGAAGGCCTGGAGATCAGACATGCCCCAGTTCTGTGGGGAAGCAGGCCCTTCTTTCTTCCCAGTGGTTAGTTGGGGACAGAGCTTCTTAGAAGGAGATGGGCTACCTTGGAGCAGGTGGCACCTGTGGCTGGGTTTTGCTCGAACTGGTTCAAGCTCGAAGGTTCCTGGTTCTGGCCTGTCAGTGGCTCACGCCTATAATCCCTGCAGTTTGGGAGGCCAAAGCAGGTGGATAAATTTGAGGTCAGGAGTTCTAGACCAGCCTGACCAACATGGCAAAATACTGTTTCTACTAAAAATACAAAAATTAGCCAGGGGTGGTGGTGGGCACCTATAATCCCAGCTACTTGTGAGGCTGAGGCAGGAGAATTGCTTGAACCTGGGATGGGGAGGTTGCAGTGAGCCGAGATCATACCACTGCTCTCCAACCTAGTCAACAGAGTGAGATTCCACCTCAAAAAAAAAAAAGTTCCTTTTTGTATGTTTGCTGCGGCTCCATCACTGTGTAATCTCCAGGGAGATCTCCCTGATACCTCAAACATCCATGGTGGTGTGAAATTCCCTACACCTGGTATCCCAGGTGTCTGCAGGAAGAGTGAGCTGTCCCCTTGTGCCTTAGTCACCCCTTCCCCAGCCACCATTCAGGGTCAAAAATCAGCCATAGCATTCAGGTAGGGCATGCAGGGTTCCCAGCTTTCTCCATCTGCAGCCTAAGCATCTGCATTTTTTTTCATCTGCATTTGGTGTCTTCTCTCAGAAGGTGTGTTCAAATTATGCTGGTGTAGTCAAAATCATGGTGTCACTCTGTGGAAGTGGTACTTGCTAGCTGCATCTAGTGAGCCATCTTGGAGATAAGCCTCTGTTTGGGTCTTTAAATATAAATTATTTTGTAGACAACACATACTTGCGTTCCTGTTTTGTTTTGTTTTGTCTTGTATTTTTAACCATTCATGAATTTCTGTCTTTTGATTAGAGAGTTTAATTCATTTACATTTAAAAAATCAATCACAAGCAAGAACTTACTTCTACCGATTTGCTACTTATGTTTTTATACCCTACACCTTTGTGTTCCTTATTTCCTACATCACGGTCTTTGTGTTTAGGTGACTTTTGTAATAAACAGTTGCCATTTTTTTCTAATTTTCTTTTGTGTATATGTTATAACTATTTTCTTTGTAGTTGCCATAAGAATTATTTATAACACTATAATTTGAATTTATAGCAGGTTCATTTTAATAGCATGCAAAAATTCTGCTCCTATAGCTTTCATTAGTACCTAAATTCTATCAGGTATTGATGTCACAAAATTGCTTCCTACTGAATTGAGTGTCCAAAAATGTGGATTTTTTTTGCATTAATGCTGAAATAATGTTGACAACAAAACATGGAGTCAAAAACCAAAGTTAAATAGTACTGTCTTTTACATTTTCATTTACTTTTGCCATAAGGGTTCATTTCTTCTTTTACTTACTCTCTAGTGCTCGTTCATTTCAACCTGAAGTACTGTTTTTAGTGGAAAGTATAAAAAAGTCTAGTGGTAACTTGCATGGAAAGTCTAGTGTTAATAAACTCCTTCAGCTTTTGTTTATCTGAGAATGGCTTACTATCTTAATTTCTTCCTTATTTGGAAAGCCAATTTTGCCAGATTTAGAATTCAAAGTTGACAGATTTTTTTCTTTCAGTATTTTGATTATCAACCTATTTCCTTCTTGCCTCCAAGTTTCTGATAAAATATCTGCTAGCATTCTTAATAAAGATGCTTTGTGTGTGGCAAGTCATTTCTCTCTCTGACTTCTAACTCTCTTAGTCTTTGACCAGTTTGATTGTAGTATGTAGATGTAGGTTTCTTTGAGTTCATTCTACTTGGAATTCATTGAGCTTTTTGAATGTTTATATTCATGTATTTTCTCAAAATTTCAAAGTTTTCAGCCATTACTTCTTCAAATATTCTCCCCCTCCCTCCCTCTCTCCCTCTGGAACTCCAGAGTGTCTATGTTGGTCTACCTGATGGGGTTCCACGTGTCTCTTAGGCTCTATTTACTTTTCTTCAGTATTTTTCTTTCTTAATACATTTTTGTCCATCATCAACTTTTCTGATACTTTTTTCTGTGTGCTCAAATCTGCTTTTGAACCCCTCTAGTAAGTTTTTTTACCTCTGTAGTGAAAATACAGTTCAGTTCAGAATTTCTTTTTGGTTCCTTTTTATGTTTTTTTTTTTTTTTTTGAGACACAGTTTCACTCTTTCACCCAGTCTGGAGTGAAGTAGCATGATCTCGGCTCACTGAACCTATTCCATCCAGGTTCAAGTGATTCTCCTTCCTCTGTCCCCTAAGTAGCTAGGATTACAAGCACCTGCCACCATGCTCAGCTAATTTTTGTATTTTTAGTAGAGAACAGGTTTCACTATATTGGCCAGACTGGTCTCAAATGCCTGACCTTAGGTGATCCCCCAACCTTGGCCTCCCAAAGTACTAGGATTGCAGGCATAAGCCACTGCACCCACCCCGTTTTCTATTTTTAATTGATATATATATTTTGTTCACACACCATTTTCTTGACTTTGTCCATGTGTTTCTTTTACTGTTTAACCATCTTTTAACAGTTGTTTTAATCCTTTTGTCTAGTAAGTCAGCCATCTGATCTTTCTCAGGGTTTTTTCTGTTTATTTATATTTTCCTTGAAATGACCCATTTTGTTTGTTTCTTGATATGCCTTTTGTATGCCTTATGTTGCTTGTTGAAAGCTGGATATTTGAATATTATAATGTGTGTATCCTGAAAATCAGATTTTTTGCCCCTTGTGTTGCAAGGTGTCTTGGTGTCAGGGATCGGCTTTCACAGAAGTATAAACATAAACTCTTCTCATGTCTATTCTAAGATGAGCCTTACCTTGGGCAGCAAATCTGCTGACTTTCTAAATTCTTCTATATTTGTAGTAGCTAGCTTTTGGGAGTTCTAACCTTTCAATCCTAGTCTGAAAGCCAATAGGACAAAAAAGAAAAATAAGCAGATTAAAGATGGCTTTAGCCCTTACATCCCATAGAATACATTTCAGTCAGGGCGTACTGCAAAAATGGTGAATTGACTTTGTGCCTTTACCTCTTTTATTAGAAGCAGCAATCAGCCCATTTCTGATATCTGTATAATAAGAGCCTTGTTTCCTTCCCTGACTTCTGCATGTCACATGCAAGCTGCTCCAGGAATATGGGTAGGACTGCTTGCCACAGTAATTAGGGTTGGAGTAGAGTCATGTGGTCATGCTATGTATGTCTAAGAGCTAAGAGCTGAATTACTGGAAATCAACTGAAATTTAACAATAAAGCCTTCCCCTGGAAGTGACAAATTATCAAATAGACTCCAGAGTTCTGCAATAGTTACATCAAACAGGTTCTGCCATAGAATTGTTATTTCAGGGAGGAGATTCGTTCCTAGCACTTTCTACTGTGCTGTCTTCCCTTACCCCTCTCCCTTGATAAAGTTTTAAAACATTAAAATTTCTTGTTTCAGTTTCTATATTTAGGATAGAGTAGGCACATTTTACTCTTCCTTTGTCTGACTTTGGATAATATCCTGGACATTATGTAGCTGCTAGAAAATTCAAAAAGGAGGGTAATAATGAACAGGCTGGGGAGCAAATAAGGGTCTTTTGAGTTCTCAAAACAAAATTGTCTTTAGGTACTATATGTCTCACATAATCTCTGGGGAGAACTGAAATCTGAAACCAAGGGTAGGCACAGACAAGGGAAACTCCTAAAAGAAACATTGGAAACCAGAGACTGAGGGAAGAGCTAACGGAGTAAGTGATTTAATCTATACAGAAATTCTGAGCTGCACGTAATGTTGTTTTTAGCCAGTGGACGAGAGTAAAAGAAGGAAAAACAAGGATAGGTTAGAAAAGAAATTTTTGGAAGTTTCCCTACCCTACGCTAGTCCAAAGCCTAAAAAGCAAAATCTCCCTACTGCAATCAGCTACTCTAATGGTTACTACAGGAGAGAGGTTGGTAACCTTTCTGTGAACTATGCATTAGCAGCAAAAGTGATTCCAGGGCAAATATTTGTGCTTCCCACCATCTATATTAGGCAAGTGGCAACAGCTGGGCAAAACTCTTCTCCATCCCCATCAGCAGTATTTGTCCCAGTAAAGTAGAGATCTGTTGAATTTATATTGCAAACCAGGTGAGCCTCAGCAATTCAATTACAGCTTCTTTCTCCAAACTGGTAGTAACAGGCACTGAATTGGATATATGTTGAGTCTCTTCACTCTGGCAATTACTGGCAATCAGGTGACAACTCTCAGAGATCTGTTACATTTTCCCTCATCTTATTAGGCATGTTCCACTAGTGAAGTGGTTGCTCTATCATCCTCAGATACGCTGAAAATATCTAAAGACAGAAGATCTACAGACTCTTTCCACCCTGTACCAATTACATGATGTTGGCACTTAGTTTGCCAGAACCCAAGAAAGGGAAATACTGAGAACCACAGACTGAATGAAAGAGCTAAAAGGGTAAGAGGATTTACCTGCATATTAAATTCTGAGCTATACATATGTAACACCATATTAGGAGAAATAAACAGTCCCATGAAGATTTTAATAAGACTAGAATCCCAAAACATATTTTAGATGTTCAAAATACAATCTAAAAATACACAACAAAAATGATGCAGAAAATATAATAAAATCAACTCATAACAATCAAGAGTATTTTGAACATTTCAGAGTAAACAACAACAAAACCAGTATATTTGGTGGAAGAAGTTCAAGAGTATAAAGAGATAACAACACAAAAAGCCAATAAATTTGAAAATAAGAATTGTCCAGTATGAACAACAAAAAAATTAGAAAAAAATATTGGCCCCAAGAAACATTATAATAATATAAAAGTATCATTTCTGTTCTTTTACAATTGCTGAGGAGTGCTTTACTTCCAACTATGTGGTCAATTTTGGAATAAGTGCGATGTGGTGCTGAGAAGAATGTATATTCTGTTGATTTGGGGTGGAGAGTTCTGTTGATGTCTATTAGGTCTGCTTGGTGTAGAGCTGAATTAAATTCCTGGATATCCTTGTTAACTTTCTGTCTGGTAGATCTGTCTAATGTTGACAGTGGGGAATTAAAGTCTCCCATTATTATTGTGTAGGAGTCTAAATCTCTTTGTAGGTCTGTAAGGACTTGCTTTATGAATCTGGGTGCTCCTGTATTGGGTGCATATATATTTAGGATATTTAGCTCTTCTTGTTGAATTGATGCCTTTACCATCATGTAATGGCATTCTTTGTCTCTTCTTGAAGATCTATGTTGGTTTAAAGTCTGTTTTCTCATTAGGATTGCAATCCCTGCTTTTTTTTTTTGTTTTCCATTTGCTTAGTAGATCTTCCTCCATCCCTTTATCTTGAGCCTATGTGTGTCTCTGCACATGAGATGGGTCTCCTGAATACAGCACACTGATGGGTCTTGACTCTTTATCCAATTTGCCAGTCTGTGTCTTTTAATTGGCACATTTAGCCCATTTACATTTAAGGTTAATATTGTTATGTGTGAATTTGATCCTGTCATTATGTTAGGTAGTAATTTTGCTTCTTAGTTGATGTGGTTTCTTCCTAGCATCAATGGTCTTTACAATTTGGCATGTCTTTGCAGTGTCTGGTACCGTTTGTTCCTTTCCATGTTTAGTGCTTCCTTCAGGAGCTCTTGTAAGGCAGGCCTGGTGGTCACAAAATCTCTCCGAATTTGCTTGTCTGTAAAGGATTTTATTTCTCCTTCACTTATGAAGCTTGGCTTCATATGAAATTTGAAGTTTGGCTGGATATGAAATTCTGGGTTGAAAATCCTTTTCTAAAAGAATATTGAATATTGGCCCCTACTCTCTTCTGGCTTGTAGAGTTTCTGCAGAGAGCTCCACTGTTAGTCTGATGGGCATTCCTTCATGGGTAACCTGACCTTTCTTTCTGACTGCCCTTAACATTTTTTCCTTCATTTCAACTTTGGTGAATCTGACAATTATGTGTCTTGGAGTTGTTCTTCTCCAGGACTATCTTTGATAGGAAGAATCAATGTCATGAAAATGGCCATACTGCTCAAGGTAATTTATAGATTCAATGCCATCCCCATTAAGCTACCAATCACTTTCTTCACAGAATTGGAAAAAATAACTTTAAAGTAAACAAAACAGAGCCCACATTGCCAAGACAATCCTAAACCAAAAGAAGAAAGCTGGAGGCATCACGCTACCTGACTTCAAACTATACTACAAGGCTACAGTAACCAAAACAGCATGGTACTGGTACCAAACAGAGATATAGACCAATGGAACAGAACAGAGTCCTCAGAAATAATACCACACATCTACAGCCATATGATCTTTGACAAACCTGAGAAAAACAAGAAATGGGGAAATGATTTCCTATTTAATAAATGGTGCTGGGAAAATTGGCTAACCATAAGTAGAAAGCTGAAACTGGATCATTTCCTTACTCCTTATATGAAAATTAATTCAAGATGGATTAAAGACTTAAATGTCAGACCTAAAACCATAAAAACCCTAGAAGAAAACCTAGGCAATACCATTCAGGACACAGGCATGGGCAAGGACTTCATGTCTATAACAATAAAAGCAATGGCAACAAAAGCCAAAATTGACAAATGGGATCTAATTAAACTAAAGAGCTTCTGCACAGCAAAAGAAACTACCATCAGAGTGAACAGGCAACCTCCAGAATGGGAGAAAATTTTTTCAATCTAGCCATCTGACAAAGGGTTAATATCCAGAATCTACAAATAACATAAACAAATTTACAAGGAAAAATCAAACAACCCCATCAAAAAGTGGACAAAGGATATGAACAGACACTTCTCAAAAGAAGAAATTTATGCAGCCAATAGACACATGAAAAAATGCTCATCATCACTGGCCATCAGAGAAATGCAAATCAAAACCACAGTGAGATACCATCTCACGCAAGTTAGAATGGTGATCATTAAAAAGTCAGGAAACAACAGGTGCTGGAGAGGATGTGGAGAAATAGGAACACTTTTACACCGTTGGTGGAATTGTAAACTAGTTCAACCATTGTGTAAAACAGTGTGGCAATTCCTCAAGGATCTAGAACTAGAAATACCATTTGACCCAGCCATCCCATTACTGGGTACCTACCCAAAGGATTATAAATCATGCTGCTATAAAGGCACATGAACACATATGTTTATTGAGGCACTATTCACAATAGCAAAGACTTGGAACCAACCCAAATGTCCATCAATGATAGACATGGATACACCATGGAATACTATGCAGTCATAAAAAAGAATGAGTTTGTGTCCTTTATAGGGACATGGATGAAGCTGGAAATCATCATTCTGAGTAAACTATCACAAGGATAGAAAACCAAACACTGCATGTTCTCACTCACAGGTGGGAATCGATCAATGAGAATACTTGGACACACGGTGGGGAACAGCACACACTGTGGCCCATCGTGGGTTGGGGGGAGGGGCGAGGGATAGCATTAAGAGATATACCTAATGTAAGTGATGAGTTAATGGGTGCAGCACACCAACATGGCACATGTATACATATGCAACACACCTGCACATTATGCACATGTACCCTAGAACTTAAAGTATAATCATAATAATAAAAAGAATAATATAAAAATATCTATCATCTATTCAAAATATCTAATATCCCAAAAAGAGAGATTGGTTTAGAAAAATATTTTAGAAAATAATGGCTTAATATTTTGAAAACTTAAATGAAATACCAAACTTACATATTAAAGAATCTGTGTAAGTAAAATAGGCTACTTTTCTCTCTTAAGCTGATCTTACCTCTTAAATTTTTGAAATGTGAAAAAAATGAAAAAAATTATTATAATATTGTTAATAAGATTTCCTGGTTTGAAAATGTAACAATTGAGCACATAATAAAGGAATGTGGCAATAAAACATATAGGGTTGTGAGGTTTGTATATTTTAATTGAAATGGTAAGCATTATTTCTAAGTAAATTGTATAAAATTTGGTATGTATGTTGTACACCCAGAGGATTCACATGAAAAAATGCATATTTTAACAGCATGTTAAAAGTATTATACACAATTACCAGTGATCTTGTTCCTGGAATGAAAGAATGTCAGTGTACAAACATCAATCAATTGAATATACCACGCTACTTGAATGAAGACAAAAATACCACATGGCTATGGAAGTTGGTGAAGAAAAAGCATGTGACAACCTGTAATACTCTTTCATCATAAAAACACTCAACAGACTAGAAACAGAAAATTTTTCCTCACATGATAAAGACCATATACAAAAACCCACAGCTGCTATGGTAGTCAATACAGGAAAACTATGTACTTTTCCTCCAAGATCAGAAAGAGAACAAGGATGCCAAGTTCCAACACTTTGACACAGTACTGGAAGATCTATTTAGTGCAATCAAGTGGGAAGAAGAAACTAAAAGCATCCAAATTGAAAAGAAAAAAGTAAAATATGGCCAGAATGGTGGCTTACTCCTATAATCCCAAAACACTGGAAGCTGAGGAGGGAGTATTAGTTAAGTCCAGGAGTTTAAGACCAACCTGGGCAATACAGTGAAACCTCATCTCTACAGAAATTTTTATTTTAAAAAGAAAATTAGTCAGATGCAATGGTGTATGCCTGCATCCCAAGCAATATGGGAGGCTGAGGTGGGAGGATAGCTTAAGTCCAGCAGTTCGAGGTTACAGTGACCTATAATCAAACTGCTGTACTCCAGACTGGATAACAGAGCAAAAGCCTGTCCTTAAAAAAAAAAATCTGTGTTTGCGACAGGATGATCTTATACGTAGAGAGTCTAAAAATTACACACACACACACCTTCTTGAAATTATTAAATTCAGAAAGTTGCATTATACAAAATCAAAGAAACACAAATCAGTTGCATTTGGTGGACCATTATTTAACAAACTGAAAAAACTTAAGTAAACAATTCTACTTACAATAGCACTAAAAAGATTAAACACTTGGCGATAAATGTAACAAACGGTATAAAACAATTGTATTATTAAAACTACAAAACATCGATGTCTGGCTGGGTGACATGGCTCAAGCCTGTATTTCCAGGTGAGCAAATCATCTGAGGTTAGGAGTTCCAGACCAGCCTGGCCAACATGGCTAACCCCATCTCTAATAAAAATACAAAAATTAGCAGGGTTTGGCGGCAGGTGCCTGTACTCACAGCTACTTGGGAGGCTGAGGCAGGACAATTGCTTCAACCCAGGAGGCAAAGGTTGTGGTGAGCTGAGATTGAGCCACTGCACTCCAGCCTGGGTGACAAAGTGAGTCTTTGTCTCAAACAACAACAACAAGAACAACAACAAAAACACCAATACTAAAATGTACAATGAGTCTTCAGGCAAAAAAATATTACACAAGAAGAAAAAAGTTAACCATCTCACACTTCTTCATTTCAATTTTTATTACAAAGCATGCAAATAGTATTTCACTGATACAAGAACAGACACATAGACCAGTAAAATACAATAGAGAGATGAGGAATAAACCTTCACACATGGTGCAACGAATTTTGACAAAGGAGAAAGCAAAGTCTTCAATAGTGCTTAGAAACAATACTTATTCATGCTAACT
Organism: Papio anubis; assembly: GCF_008728515.1. Lineage (NCBI taxonomy): Eukaryota > Metazoa > Chordata > Mammalia > Primates > Cercopithecidae > Papio > Papio anubis. The sequence continues at coordinate 2,199,161 of NC_044997.1, forward strand.
AGAGTAAACAGTGTAGAGAAGACCTTAAATGACCTGATGGAGCTGAAAACCACAGCATGAGAACCTTGTGATACAGGCACAAGCTTCAATAGCTGATTTGATCAAGTGGAAAAAAGGATATCAGTGATTGAAGATCAAATTCATGAAATAAAGTGTGAAGACAAGATTAGAGAAAAAAGAGAAAAAAAGAAATGAACAAGGCCTCCAAGAAATATGGGACTATGTGAAAAGACCAAATCTATGTTTGACTGGTGTACCTGAAAGTGATGGGGAGAACGGAACCAAGTTGGAAAACACTCTTCAGGATATTATACAGGACAACTTCCCCAAACTAGCAAGGCAGGTCAACATTCAAATTCAGGAAATACAGAGAACATCACAAAGATACTCCTCAAGAAGAGCAACTGGAAGACATATAATTGTTAGATTCATCAAGGTTGAAAGGAAGGAAAAAATGTTAAGGGCAGCCAGAGAGAAAAGTCAGGTTACCCACTAAGGGAAGCCCATCTGACTAACAGTGGCTCTCTCGGCAGAAACTCTGTAGGCTAGAAGAGAGTTGGGGCCAATAGTCAACATTTTTAAAGAAAAGAATTTTCTACCCAAAATTTCATATCCAGCCAAACTAAACTTCATATGTGAAAGAGAAATAAAATCATTTACAGACAAGCAAAGGCTAAGAGATTTTTTCACCACCAGTCCTGCCTTACAAGAGCTCCTGAAGGAAGCACTACACATGGAAAGGAACAAGTGGTACCAGCCAGTGCAAAAACATGCCAAGTTGCAAAGACCAGCCATGCTAGAAAGAAACTGCATCATCTAACAAGCAAAATAACCAGCTAACATAATAATGACAGAATCAAATTCATACATAACAATATTAACCTTAAATGTAAATGGCTGAATGTGCCAATCAAAAGACACAGACTGGCGAATTGGATAAAGAGTCAAGACCCATCAGTGTGCTGTATTCAAGAGACCCATCTCATGTGCAGAGACACACATAGGCTCAAAATAAATGGATGGAGGAAGATCTACCAAGCAAGCAAGCAAACAAACAAACAAACAAAAGCAGGGATTGCAATCCTATTCTCTGATAAAACAGATTTTAAACCAACAAAGATCAAAAGAGACAAAGAAGGTCATTACAGAATGGTAAAGGGATCGATTCCACAAGAAGAGCTAACTATCCTAAATATATATGTGCCCAATACAGGAGCACCCAGATTCATAAAGCAAGTCCTTAGAGACCTACAAAGAGACTTTGACTCCTACACAATAATAATAGGAGACTTGAATACCCCACTGTCAATATTAGACAGATCAACGAGATAGAAGTTAACAAGCATATCCAGGGCTTGAACTCAGCTCGGCACCAAGCAGACCTAATAGACACCTAAAGAACTCTCCACCCCAAATCAACAGAATATACATTCTTCTCAGAACCACATCACACTTATTCTAAAATTGACAACATAATTGAAAGTATAGAACCCCCTCATCAAATGTAAAAGAACAGAAATAACCACAAACTGTCTCTCAGACCACAGTGCAATCAAATTAGAACTCAGGGTGAAGAAACTCACTCAAAACCATACAACTACATGAAAACTGAACAACCTGCTCCTGAAAGACCACTGGGTAAATAATAAAATGAAGGCAGAAATGTAGATGTTCTTTGAAACCAACGGGAACAAAGACACAACATATCAGAATCTCTGGGACACATTTAAAGCAGTGCGCAGCAGGAAATTTATACACTTAAGTGTCCACAAAAGAAATCAGGAAAGATCTAAAATTGACACTCTAACATCACAATTAAAAGAACTAGAGAAGCAAGAGCAAACAAATTCAAAAGCTAGCAGAAGGCAAGAAATAACTAAGATCAGAGCAGAACTGAAGGAGACAGAGAAACACAAAACACTTCAAAAAAATCATTGAATCCAAAAGCTGGTTTTTTGAAAAGATCAAAAAAGAGATAGACCACTGGCAAGACTAGTAAGGAAGAAAATAGAGAAGAATCAAATAGATGCAATAAAAAATTATAAAGGGGATATCACAATGACGCCACAGAAATACAAACTACCATAAGAGAATACTGTGAACACCTCTATACAAATAAGCTAGAAAATCTAGAAGAAATGGATAAATTCCTGGACACATACACTCTCCCAAGACTGAACGAGGAAGAAGTTGAATCCCTGAATTGACCAATAATAGGCTCTGAAATTGAGGCAATAATTTATAGTCTCCCAACCAAAACAAGTCCAGGACCAGGCGATTCACAGCCAAATTCAACCAGTGGTACAAAGAGGAGCTGATATCATTCCTTCAGTAACTATTCCAATCAATAGAAAAAGAGGGAATCCTCCCTAACTCATTTTATAGGCCAGCATCATCCTGATACCAAAGCCTGGCAGACACACAACAGGAAAATAAGAGAATTTTAGGCCAATATCCCTGATGAACATTGATGTGAAAATCCTCAAGAAAATACTGGCAAACTGAATCCATCAGCACACAAAAAGCTTATCCACCATGATCAAGTGGGCTTCATCCCTGAGATGCAAGGCAGGTTCAACATAAGCAAATCAATAAACATAATCCATCACATAAACAGAACCAAAGACAAAAACCACATGATTATCTCAATAGATGTAGAAAAAGCCTTTGACAAAATTCAATAGCCTTTATGCTAAAAACTCTCAATAAACTAAGTATTGACAGAACATATCTCAAAATAATAAGAGCTATTTATGACAAACCCACAGCCAATATCATACTGAATGGCCAAAAAATGAAAGCATTCCATTTGATAACTGGCACGATTCAGGGATACCCTCCCACTACTCCTATTCAACATAGTGTTGGAAGTTCTGGCTAGGGCAATCAGGCAGGAAAAGAAATAAAGGGTATTCAGTTAGGAAAAGAGAAAGTCAAATTGTCCCCATTTGCAGATGACATGATTGTATATTTAGAAAACCCCATCATCTCAGTCCCAAATCTTCATAAGCTGATAAGCAACTTCAGGAAAGTCTCAAGATACAAAATCAACGTGCAAAAATCACAAGCATTTCTATACACCAATAATAGACAAACAGAGAGCCAAAATCATTAGTGAACTCCCATTTGCAATTGCTTCAAAGAGAATAAAATACCTAGGAATCCAACTTACCAGGGATGTGAAGGACCTCTTCAAGAAGAACTACAAACCACTGCTCGGTGAAATAAAAGAGGACACAAACAAATGGAATAACATTCCATGCTCATGGATAGGAGGAATCAATATCGTGAAAATGGCCATACTGCCCAAGGGGTAATTTATAGATTCAATGCCATCCCCATCAAGCTACCAATGACTTTCTTCATAGAACTGGAAAACTGCTCTAAAGTTCATATGGAAAAAAGAGCCTGCATTGCCAAAACAATGGCAGTGTCTTTTGCCTAAGCAAAAAGAACAAAGCTGGAGGCATCATTCTACCTGACTTCACGCTGTACTACAATGCTACGGTAACCAAAACAGCATGGTACGGGTACCAAAACAGACATATAGACCAAGGGAACAGAACAGAGGCCTCAGAAATAACACTACACTTCTACAACTTTCTGATCTTTGACAAACCTGACAAAAACAAGCAAAGGGGAAAGGATTACCTCCATAATAATGGTGCTGGGAAAACTGGCTAGCCATATGTAGAAAGCTGAAACTGAATCCCTTCCTTACACCTTATACAAACCCATAAAAACCCTAGAAGAAAACCTGGGCAATACCATTCAGGACATAGGCATGGGCAAAGACTTCATGACTAAAATACCCAAGGCAATGGTGACAAAAGCAAAAAATAGTCAAATGGGATCTAATTAAACTAAAGAGCTTCTGCACAGCAAAAGAAACTACCATCAGAGTGAACAGCCAACCTACAGAATGGGAGCAAATTTTTTCAATCTAGCCATCTGACAAAGGGCTAATATCCAGAATCTACAAAGAACTTAAACAAATTTACAAGAAAAAATCAAACAACCCCATCAAAAAGTGGGCAAAGGATATGAACAGATACTTTTCAAAAGAAGACTCATATGCAGCGAACAGACACATGAAAAGGTGCTCATCGTCACTGGTCATCAGAGAAATGCAAATCAAAACCACAATGAGATACCATCCCATTACTGGGTATGTACCCAAAGGATTGTAAATCATGCTACTCTAAAGACACATGCACACGTATGTTTATTGCGGCACTATTCACAATAGCAAAGACTTGGAACCAAACCAAATGTCCATCAATGATAGGCTGGATTAAGAATGTGTGGCACATATACACCATGGAATACTATGCAGCCATAAAAAAGGATGAGTTCATGTCCTTTGCAGGGACATGAATGCAGCTGGAAACCATCATAGTCAGCAAACTGTCGCAAGGACAAAAAACCAAACGCTGCATGTTCTCACTCATAGGTGGTTGTTGAACAATGAGAACACATGAACACAGGGAGAGAAACATCACACATTGGGGTCTGTCAGGGGCTAGAGGCTGGAGGAGGGATAGCATTTGGAGAAATACCTAATGTAAATGACAAGTTGATGGGTGCAGCAAACCAGCATGGCACATGTATACCTATGTAACAATCCTGCACATTGGCACATGTACTCTAGAACTTAAAGTATGATTTGAAACAAAAAAAAAAAATATCTATTCAAAAGAATGATGTTGGGCCTTTACCTTGCATAATACACAACAGTTAACTGAAGATGTATTCAAGAGCTAAGTGTAAAATATAAAACTATAAAACTTTTTAAAGAAAACACAGGAGAATGGTGGCTCACGCCCGTAATCCCAGTACTTTGGGAGGTTGAGGTGGGCAGATAACGAGGTCAGGAGTTCGAGGCTAGCCTGAGCAATATGGTGAAACCCCATCTCTACTAAAAATACAAAAAATTAGCTAAGCATGCTGGTGCGTGCCTGTAATTCCAGCTACTTGGGAGGCTGAGGCAGGTTCACTTGAACCCGGGAGGTGGAGGATGCAGTGAGCCGGGATCTCACCACTGCACTCTAGCCTGGGCTACAGAGGGAGACTCCATCTTAAAAAAAAAAAAAAAGAAAACACAGGAGAAAAAAAATTATGACAATTGATATGGCAATGAATTCCAGGATATAGGACCAAAACATAGGCAGCAACAAAATTAGATATTTTGAAATTTATCAAAATTAAAAACTAGTTTATTTGAAAAAACTATGAATTGAGTTAAAAAGACAATCCACAAATAAGATATTTATGGATTTCATATCTGAAAATAGATTAGCATCAAATATACATACAAAAAACTTCAACAACTCAAAAAAATTTTTTAAGTGGCCAAAGGGGTTAGTAGACATTTCTCCAAAAAGGCTATACAAATAGCCTATTCTATATCAGAAACCATTAAATAAATATAAATCAAATCCACAATGAAATAGTACCTTTTGGGATAGCTGTTATCAAAAAAGAAAAAAGAAAGACTGAAAGAAATATAAGGAAAAAACAGAGAATAGCAAATGTTAGTGAGGGCAGAGAAATGTGAATCTTTGTGCATTGATAGTGAAATATAAGATGAGGTAGCCACTGTGAAAAACAGTTTGGCTGTTCTTCAAAGAGGTACAGAATTACTATATGAACCAAAAAAAAAAAAAAAAAAAATCCATTTCTAGATATTTCCCGCTGCAGAAGTAAATGCAATTTTTTAAACATTATATAGTCTATTTGTATTGCTATAAATACCTGAGGCTGGGTAACTTATAAAGAAAACAGTTTTATTTGCCTCATGGTTCTACAGATTGTATAAGCATGGCACCAGGATCTGCTTCTGGTGTAGAGTCTCAGGGAGCTTCCATGCACGGCAGAAGGTGAAGGGGAGTAAGCATGTGCAGAGATCACATGACTGGAAGAAGCAAGGGAAAGTGAGAGGAGGTGCCAATTTCTTCTAACAACCAACTCTTGAGAGAATTCTCATGGAAACTGGTACAGCAATAACTCACTCATTGCTTATACTAAGTGACTCATGAGGGATCCACCCCATGATCAAAACTCCTCCTATCCGGCTCTATCTCTAACTTTGGGGCTCAATTGCAACATGATAAATGTCAGGGTCAAAAACTTACATCAGAGCAGCACTCTTCAAAATAGTCAAAAGATTAAAACAACCCAAATGTTGTCAACAGAAGAACAATTAAACAAAATGTGTTATATGCATGTGATAGAATATTACTCAGCCTTAAAGGGAATTAAAATTTGGATTCATGCTATGACATGGATAAATTATGGGGAAAAAGTATGTAAAGTGAAAGAAACCAGACATAAATGGGTAAAAATTTGTGTAGTACAGGCAAACCTCCACTCATGTGAGTTACCTAGATGAACAGGCAAATTTATAGAAACAGAAATTAAAGTAGAGGCTATGAATGTTGGGATGGAGTAATGAAAATTATTGTTTTGTAAGTACAGAGTTTCTGTTTGGGATGATTTTTTAACATTCTGGAAATTCATAGTTGTAATGTTTGCACAATATTGTACATGTTCTGACTGCCTATGAATTGGAGAGTAAAAGTTGTTTAAATAAAAACAATTGTATTAGCACACTTCAAAATACATATTTTAAAACCACAGAATTGTAGTTTCTATTAGGGTATATAAGGAGCTTGAAAGTTGTTCCTTCATCCTAGCAAGTAAAAAGCAAAAGAAACTAAAAAAATCAATAGCTCTTCTTAGATCTATTGGAAAACTGAGGTCACAGAACAAACTAATGCTGCTCCCAAATTAGAAAGAGATAGGAGAATATAGAGAATCACTGTTCAGTGGATATACAGGGGCAGAAATCACCACAGGAATTACTGCTCCAAAAAGAAAACCTAAACTATTGTGAATGAATTGCTGGAAACTTAGTATGGACAAGTCTGAGAACTAAAAGCCCCAGGGATGCAGATAGGGGACACCTAGCAATAGGAGGACCGCACAAATTTTATTGTTACCTCCAGAAGCTCTGCTTGTTTCTCACAGCAAAATCAGAGAAAAATCTACATATACTCCTTGTAGTGGTAGGAGGGAGGATGGAAATTGGGAAGAATATCAGAATATTCTGAAGGTTCTGTTTAAGATGGCTGATTAGAAGCAGTTAGTAACTGTCTGTATGATGGAGAGGAACCAAAATAGCAAGTAAATAATAACACTCTAAGTTGATTATCTAAGAGAGCATGCTGGGATTTACCAGAGAAGCAACGTGACCCATGAAAAGTGGAGGAGAGCAAAGCCAGGCAGAGAGGCTCCCCAATGTGGTAAAGGAGTGAGCAACTGAGAGACACCCGGGATTCCACACCTCCACCACAGACCTTTGCAATCCTAGTCAAAGGAAAGCCTTATACATCCCCCTGAGCCTCCAGATTTAAAAACAATGCTACCTGGAGACTGCAGAGTCACGACTATAGCTGATATGAATCCCACAGGTTTATGATCCATGAGCAGCCATTACACCACCAAGGAGGGAGGCAAGGCCATTTTCACATACCTCAAGACACACATACTACAGCCATGGTATGCAGGAACAGGAGAAATGCATGACAACTTCTCACCTCCACTGCTCCTACCAAATGTGTCTTGCCTGTTTCAGGCCTCCAGCACAAGTGCCTTGTACCCGCCTAATTACTACAGCTATGACTTGGTGTTTCTCTGAGAGTCCACCTCCTAGAGACTACAAATATATGCTTCCCACTTGCTGCCACCACCTCCTCTCACCCTGTCACCCCCAGTATAGGGAGGGATTGGGGAGGCTTAGCACTCTTGCCTGAAAGCAACAGATACCACAGCCGAGATTCAAAGGATCAGCAGGTAGACTGCACACTACCTAAATCCCTGCCTTTGCTGCTTTCTACGAAACACGACTTGCCTAACTCAGTGACATGCCCCCAGTGCAGCTGCCCCAACCCCACCTGACCTCTATAGCTGCAGCTTGGTGTTCCTCTGAGAGCTCAACTCCAAGAGGCCACTGATAACACTTTCAGAATTGTAGCTATTGCTGCATTTGTCCCTGCTGCCCCCGGGGCCAAGGAGAAAGGAGGAAGGCCTGGAACCTTCACTTGTTCCTAACAGCAAAATCAAATACTGCTTCTGCGGGAGGGAAGTGTGAATGTGCCATGCACCCCAAAATTGCCAGTCTCCATTGCTCCAGCTAAGGAGACTTCCCCTGCCCAGTGAAAGGGATACAGCACAGCCCTGCTCTTGCCTGAGAGAATAATTCAGGAAAATTTTCCTAATCCTGCTAAAGAAGTATTAAATAAATATCCCAGATACAAGAAATTCAGAGACGACCTGTGACACAAGATGACTATTCAAGGTAAACGCTAAAGAAAAAATCTCAAAGGCAGCTAGAGAAAAGAGTTAAATCACCCACGAAGGAAAATTTATCAGATGAACAGTGGATTTCACAGTAGAAAGCCTATAAAACAGAACACATTGAGGGTCTACAGTTAGATCTTTCAAGAAAAATAGCCAACCAAAATTTCCTGCCCAACTGAGCTTCCTAAATGAAAGAGAAATAAAACATTTTCCAGATAAACAAGTGCTAAGAGAATCTGTCACCACTAGACTGGTCCTGCAGGAAATGTTCAAAAGAGTTCTAAACATGGAAACCAAAGAATAATACTTGCCATCAGAAAAAGGACATATCAGTACAAAACTCACAGATTTTATAGCACAATGACACAACTAAAACTCCAAAACAACTAGCTGACAACACTATGAGAGGAACAAAACCTCATATATCAATATTAATTTTGAATGTTAAGTGGCTATATTTTCCACTTAAAAGTTATTGAGTGCAAATTGGCTAATAATCCACCTACTTGCTAAAGACACACGTGGACACATCATAACAAAGATATATCACACATATGAAAAACAAAACAAGCAGAAGTTTTATCTCATTCTCACATGAGATAAAACAGACTTTAATAAATAGCAGTAAAAAAGGACAAAAAAATGGATTGTAAAATGATAAAAGGTTCCATACAAGAAGAAGATTTACATATCCTAAATGTATATGCATTCAATAGCAGAACACCCAGATTTATAAAACTAGATCTAGGAAAATAGATTGATAACAATATAATAACTGTGGGGACTTCAACATCACACTGATGTTACTAGATAGATCATGAAGGCAGAAAATCAACACAGAAACTCTGGACTTAAACTGGAATATAGACATTTATAGAACATTCTACCCTACAACCACAGAATTGACATTTTTCTGGTCTGCACATGAAATATTCTCAAAATCAATGATGTGCTTGGCTAAAACACATCTCAATACACTCAAAAAATTCAACATCTTATCAAGTATCATCTCAGACTGTAGTGGAATGAACATAGAAATTAATACCAAGACGAACTCTCAAATTTACACAAGTTCATGAAAACTAAAAACTTGCTCATGAAAGTCTTCTGTAAACAAGAAAATTAAGACAGATACTTTTAAAATTATTTTTAAAAAGAAAGTAGACACCATACAAAAAACTCCGGGATACAGTAAAATCAATGCTACTACGAAAGTTTACAGCATTAAATTCTTACATAAAATGGTTTAAAAATTTCAAATTAATAACCTAACATCATACCTGAAGGAAGTGAAAAAATAAAAACAAACCAAACCTAAAACTACCAGAAGAAAACAAATACCAGTATTAGAATGGAACTAAATGAGATTGAGACCAAAAAAAACAATAAAAAGGATCAATGAAATGTTTGTTTTTTGAAAGGATAAACATAAGTGACAGACCAATAGCTAGACTAACTATAAAAAAAGAGAGATGATTAAAATAAGTACAGTCTGAAATGATAAAGATAACATTATAACGGGCATTATAGAAGTATGAAAGATAATCAGAGACTATGATAAACACCTCTCTGTGCACAAACTAGAAAACCTAGAGGAAATGATAAATTCTTGGAACATACAACCTCCCAAGATTGAACCAGGAAAAAAGAGAAATTCTGACTAGACCAATAATATGCAAAGAAATCAAATTAGTAATTTTAGAAAATATTCCAGCAAAAAAAGTTCAAAACCAGATAGATTTACAGCTGAATTTTACCAGATGTACAAAGAGCTGGTGCCAGTGCTACTGAAGCTATTCCCAAAAACTAAAAGAAGGTATTCTCTCTAGTTAATTTTGTGAGTAAGTATTCCCAAGTTACCAAAATGGGTAAGGACAAAAAACTGACAGGTCAATAACTCTGAAGCAAAAATCCTAGAAAAATACTAGCAAATTGAATCCAACAGCACATCAATAAAATAATTTATCAAAATCAAGTAGGCTTTTTTTCCAGGGATTCGAGGATACTTCAACATTCACAAATCAATAAATGTGTTCAAGGACAGTTCAACATTCACAAATCAATCAATGTGATTTATCATATAAATAAATTAAACATGATCATCTCAATAGAAAAAGCTTTTGATAAAATCTAACATCCCTCCATGATAAAAACTCTAAACAAACTAGGAATATAAGGACATATCTCAAAATAATTAAAAACATATATGGCAAACCCATAGCCAACATCGTAGTGAATGGAGAATAAAGTCATTCCCCATAGCAACTGGAAGAAGACAAAGATGTCTACTTTCATGACTCCTATTCAACACAGTACTGCAAGTCCCAGCCAGAGCTATCAGGCAATATAAAGAAATAAAAAGCATCCAAACTGGAAAACAGAAAGTTAGGTTATGTCTGTTTATTGATGACATGGTTGTATACCTCCAAAACTTTTAAAACTCCTCTGCAAGACTGTTAGACTTGCCACTAGGCTTTAGAAAAGTTTCAGGATATAAAATCAATGTATAAATACCAGTGGCATTTCGGTACAGCAATAATGTTCAAGTTGAGAACAAAATTAAAAACTCATTTACATTTACAATGGTCAGAAAAAAAGTAAAATAGCTAGGAATACATTTAATGAAAAAAGTGAAAGGTCTGTACAAGGAGAACTATAAAATACTGATGAAATAAATCATAGATGAGATAAATGGAAAACATCCCATGCTAATGGATTGAAAAAATCAATACCATGAAAGTGACCATATTTCTCAAAACAATTTACATATTTAATGCAATTGCTGTTAAATTACCAGTACCATTGTTCAAGCAGTTAGAAAAAAATTCTAAAGTACATACGAAATTAACAAAAAATCCCTGCTCCAATAGACAAAGCATTCCTAAGCAAAAATAACAAATCCGGAGGCATCACAATGACTGATCCAAAATTATATTACAAGGCCACAGTAAAAAAAACCCTGCATAATATCACTGCAAAAATAGACATAGAGATTAAGGGAAGAGAATAGAGAACCACAAAAGGAACCACATACCTACAGTCAACTGATCTTTGATAAAGTTGACAAAAATAGGGAAAAGACAACCTATTAAATGAATGGTACTGAGAAAACTGGCTAGCTATGTGCATAAGAATAAAACTAGACTCTTATAGCATACAAAACATAATTTAAAATGGATTGAAAACCTAAATGTAAAACCTCATACTACAAAAACCCTGGAAGAAAACCTGGGAAAACCTCTTCTGGACATCAGCCTAGGCAAAGAGTTTTTGAAAGACCCCAAAAGCAAATGGATCAAAAGCAAAAATACACGAATGGGACTTCATTAAACTAGTATGCTCCTGCATGGCAATAGATATAACTAACAGAATAAACAGACAACTACAGAATGAGAGAAAATATTTCCAAATTATGCCTCTCCAACAAATAGTTAATATCTAGAATCTACAAGTAACTCAACTCAGCAAGAAGAAAAAAAACCTTGTTAATAACTGGGCAAAGGACTTAAACAGACATTTCTCACTAGAAGAAATAAAAGCAGCCAACAAACATGAAAAAAATCTTCAATATTGCTAATCATTACAGAAATTAAAACCACATCTTACACACCGGATGGCTTTATTAAGAGGTCAACAAAACAAAACAAAACAAAAAAAACAGATGTTGGTGTAAATGTAGAAAAAAAGGATCCGATACATTTTTATGGGAGTAAAAATTAGTTCAATGTCTGTGGAAAACAATATGAAAATAGCTCAAAGGACTACAAACAGAACTACCATTTGACCCAGCAATTCCACTACTGGGTATCTACCCAAAGGAAAATAAATCATTATATTAAAAAGACGTCTGCCCTCCTATGTCTATTGCAGCACTATTCACAATAGTAAAGTCATGGAACCCACCTAAGTGTCCACTAATGCTTCACTTGAAGAAAACATAGTATATATACATAGAATATATGCAGCCATAAAAAAGAATAAAATCATGCTTTTTGCAGCAACATAGATGGAACTAGAGGCTATTATTCTAGGTGAACTAAGAAGCCAAGTTAAATGTCACATGTTCTCACTTGTAAGTGGGAGCTAAAAAAACCACATTGACATATAGATGGAGGTAATGGACACTGGGGATTTCATAAGAGGAAAAACTGGGAGGTGGCTGAAGATTTAAAAATTACCTATTGAGTACAATGTTCACTGTTTGGGTGATGGATACACTAGAAGCTCAATCCCTACCATTATGCAATAAATGTACCATGAAACAAACAAGCATATATATACTCTGAATCTAAAATAAAAAATTTTAAAAGAACATTTGGATCTTATCCTCAAGAAAAGTTGTTTCACTAAACCCTAACATTTTGGATCTTATAAATTACCTGGGGAGAGGGAAATACACAATTCTAGTCCCCTTTAGGCATTTTTTTCCTTAGGGACTGAGAAGTACTAGTAAAAGTCACAGCCCAGGGGCACAGGGTACTAATCATAAGATTATAGAATACTTATCATTTTTTACACCTTACCACCTTTTCAGTAAAGATATATTTTACCCACTACTTCATGTCTGTCTTTCAGCAATAAATAAACATATGAAAAGGCATAATAATAATAATTTGAAAAGACAGAGAAAGCATGAGCGTGAGACTCAAATATAACAGAGATGTCGGAATGATCAGAATATAAATTTAAAACAAGTCTGATTAATATGCTAATAGTTCTGATGGAAAAAATAGACAATATGCAAGAATGGATAAACAAAGTAAATAGAGATAGAGATTCTAAGAAAAAAAATGCTGGGGACAAAAGAGACTATAACAGAAATAAAAAATGCCTTTGATGGGCTCATTAGACTGAAAACAAGCTTGATAGAAAAAATTTTAAGCTTGAGGATATGGCAGTAGTAATTGCAAAAACAAGAAAATAAAGGAAAAAATACCTTACAAAGGAAATATTGCCCTCAACAATAATTTATTTTACACTTAAAAATAAGTTAAAAGGTGTAATTGAATTGTGTATAACACAAAGAAGGGATAATTGCTTGAAGTAATGAATACCCCATTTACTCTTATATGACTATTCATTATATGCCTGTATCAAAATATCTCATACACCCAATAAATATATATGCACATATATACACATAATCTATGTATCCACAAAAGTTAAATATGAAACAAATTTTTAAAATAAAAATAAATTGTAAAAGTGAAATAATATCAATGAACTGAGACAACTATGAAAAGTATAACATGTTTATTATATACTAGAATATACTATGATGGAAGGATAAGAAACAGAAACAGAAAGAGTATTTGAAGCAACAAACTGAGGATTTTCAAAAATTAATGTAGGGTACCACACCAGAGATCCAGGAGATCAGAGAAAATCAGAGAATAAATGCCAAAAACAAAACTAAACTCTACCTCAGCATATTATGTTCAGACTTTTAACATTTTAATGTAAAGTTTTAAAGTTTTTAAAAAGATAAAATTCTTAAAGAAACTGGGGGCAGAGGAACATCTTTCCTGTGTAGAAGCAAAGGTAAGAATTACATGACTCCTCAGAAACCATGCAAGCAAGAAGAGTGGAGTAAATTATTTAAAGAGCTGAAGGGAAAAAAATTGTCAACAAATCAAAATCCTATATTCTGCAAATATTATCTTTCAAAGTAAAAGAGAAATAAAAACTATCTGAGGCAAACAATAACTAAGAATATTTTGTATCATTAACCTATCTTATAAGAAATATTAAAAGAAGTTCTTTGGAAAGAAGAATAATATGCATGAAAGTCTCAGATCTACATAAAGAAAAGAAAAGCAGGAAGAAAAGAATAACGTGTAAGGACTGGTCCCATATTTTAAGAACATGAAATGCTGTGAGCTAAGAACTTACTTTTTTTAAACATTTATTCATATATTTTTAGATATTATACCCATGACTCTATACTTTTGTCTTTCCACTTCTCTGATATAAAAAATTTGTTTAACTCTCAATTAAACAAAAAGTTTTAGGTCCTTCTAAGGTTTCCATTTATTGCCCTAAGTACTGCTATACATGCTCCTTCCCACTTCCCTAAGTTTTCTTGAAAAAGCTCTAGGTGAAGATGAATTGAAAAGAACAAAAAAAGTAGGTTAAAAGGTAAAAATCAGCAAAAGAAACTACTTTGCATAACACTTATATTACCTATATAATATTAAGATATGGTATAAAGGGCAACAATTGTAATTCTTAAATTCTTTTCTTTTTAAAGAACAAAATATGCTTGTAATAATCAGAGCAAAACTAAACTAAAACATACGTAAAAAAAGAAATATTAAAAGAAGTTCTTTGGAAAGAATAATAATATACATGAAAGTCCCACATCTACATAAAGAAGAGCAGGAAGAGAAGAATAAATTAGTGAAAGTAAAATACAGTATTTATTTTTCATTTATTATTTCTTTATTTACTTAGTTTTAAATTTCAAGTTTTATTTTAGATTTGGGGACCCATATACAGGTTTGTTACATGGGTGTATTGTGTGATACTGAAGTTTGAAATAAGAATGCTGTCACCCAGGTAGTGAGCTTAGTGCTGAATACGTAACTTTTCAGTCCATTCTCTGCTCTGTTCCCTCCTCCCTTTAGTAGTCTGCAGTGTATTTTGTTCTGATGTTTATGTCCATGTGTACTCCATGTTTAGTTCCCACTTCTAAGTGAGAACATCTGGTATTTGGCTTTCTGTTTCTATATTAATTTGCTCAGTATTATGGCTTCCAGATGCATCTGTATTGCTGGGAAGAACAAAATTTTGTTCTTTTTTTGTGGTTGTGTAGTATTCCTTGATATATATGTACCATATTTTCTTTATCCTATTCACCGCTAATTAGCACCAGGGTTGATTTCATGTCTTTGGTATTGAGAGTGTCGTGATGAACATGCAAGTGCATACGTCTTTTTGACATACAATAATTTATTTTCCCTCCAATGTATACCCAGTAATGAGATTGCTGAATCAAATAGTAACTCTGTTTGACAAACTGCTTTCCAAATGTTTGCACTAATTTACATTCCCACCAACAGTGTGTATTTTCTTTTCTCCTGAGCCTCACTAATGCCTATATATTTTTTGCTTTTATTAATAGCCATTCTGACTGGTATGAGATGATGTCTCTTTGTGGTTTTGATTTGCATTTGTCTGACGAGCAGTGATGTTGAGCTTTTCTTCATATGATTGTTGACCACATATTTGTCTTCTTTTGAAAAGTGTCTGTTCATGTCCTTTGCCTACTTGCCTATAGATGTTTTATATTAAACATACTTCTGTTGGAATGTAGAAATGTTTCCAAATTTACTGCTGTGAAGACAGGCGAGAGAGTGAAGTAGGAGTGAAACCTGAAAGTCACTAAGGGCAAGAGAAAATGTTCTAGGCAAGAGGGTTGTGAGGTGGAAATATGCACAGGTGACTGACTAGAGTCATTACAAGCATACATTATCCACTTAAAAGAACAAAAATCATGTGTAGATAATCATACTTTAAATACATTCTCTAAGATAGTATACATGAATTTAACAGAAAAGCAATAGCAAAAACAGAAACTAGGAAGGGAAGAAAAGAGGCAGCCTGCTTGGCTGGGAGTGACGGCCCAATATGGAGAGAGGGTGAGCTAGAACCGTGGTTTTTTTTGTTGTTTTGTTTGTTGTTTGTTTTGTTTTGTTTTTTGTGACAAATTCTCGCTCTTGTACCCTAGGCTGGAGTGCTCGGCTCACTGCAACCTCCGCCTCTTGGGTTCACGCCATTTTCCTGCCTCAGCCTCCTGAGTAGCTGGGACTACAGGCGCCCGCCACCTCGCCCGGCTAGTTTTTTGTGTGTGTATATGTATATGTGTGTGTGTGTGTGTATATATGTGTGTGTGTGTGTGTGTGTGTATATATGTGTGTGTATATATATAAGTGTATATATGTATATATATTTATAATATATGTGTGTATATATATATTTATAATATATATATATATTTTTAGTAGAGACGGGGTTTCACCATGTTAGTGAGGATGGTCTAGATCTCCTGACTTTGTGATCCGCCTGCCTTGGCCTCTCAAAGGGCTGGGATTACAGGCATGAGCCACCATGCCTGGCCAGTTTTTTATTTTTAGAGGCAGGGTTTCACCATATTGGCCAGGCTGGTCTGGAACTCCTGACCTCAGGTGATGCGCCCGCCAGTGGCCGCCCAAAGTGCTGGGATTACAGGTGTGAGCCACCATGCCTGGCCGCTAGGGCCTTTTTGTGGTTCATTTTACCACCGAGAAATTATACAATTCAGGCTACCAGAGAGCACCTTGACCCTCTCAAACCCTGAATGTAATTTGGGGAGCAGCAAGAAGACTGTGAAAAGAAACTGTGCCTGGAAGGGAGCTAACCCTGAATTTTCCCACCCTTTCTGAAACCTAACCAGCTACAGCTACAGATAAAGATGCCATTTTTTTATCTGTAATTTTAACAGACTGTGCATTTTACTGTGCTGGACCTACACATTAGGGAAACTCAGGTTGTTGCTTTTGGCGCTGGATCATAAGGAGGGAGTTTTCTCCCACAACCAAGACTAGAAAGCGAGTGTACTGTGGGCTACCAGTGACAGTACTGAGACTCAGAACTGCCCGACATGTGGGGTCCTGCCCCACATTCCCTGTGGCAGGACCTCAGTGGGGAGGTGGCTGCATCCCACACAAGCATTAAGACCTGCCCTACCCCTTCCCTTTATGACTACCTTTCATGGCTACAGAGGCCTAGGGCCTGGCAGGAACTTCTGTGGCTTGGGGCTGATGTAGGATAGGCTCAAATTGCCAAGTCTGACTCTGATGGGTCAGTGAGGTCAGCTGTGACAGATGGATCCGAGGAATAAGCCACGCTGGGACTGCAGGGTTTGAACATGTGAGTCCCTCCCCTGCTGGGCAAGGCTGTGGCCTCTGAGGCTGTCCCACATTTCCTGTGGCAGGACCTCAATGAGGAGGTGGCTGCCTCCTACACAAGTATTACGCCAGAGGCCTGCCCCACCCTTCCCATCATGGCTAGTACATGTACACTGCTTTGGAGCACCTGAGCAAAAAACCCACTCACTCCAGCTCCGCCGAGCTTTGCTGACTCCTCTCAGACAGAGGGAATTGTCCAGGGTCCTGGGTATTGCACCCAGTCCACCAGCTGGGTCACCAAAGTACTCCTCCTAGGGGTCTGAAGTTGGGAGGCTGGGCCTAAACACACTTCTATTACCGCCTCAGCAGGCTCCTACCTGGAAATGCCACCTACTGGCCCACACAACCCATCGCAACCACTGCCAACACAAGTGTTTAGGGCCCAGAAGAGCATCTAACCACTGCTACTCCTATTAACAACACCCTGCCAGCCACCCTAGGGCTCAATAACCCATTCACTTGCCCTGTCCCCTGCTTCTGGCATCCAAGGAAGCCACCCAGAGACCCAAGAATTGGTGCCAGCATACAGCCTCCTGGGGCACAAGGATAGAGATTAGCAAAACACTGAGACTACTAAAACCTGAATATAGTTTATCTGGCATTCCAGTGCCCAGAAAAATATCACCACAGCCTTAACTAATAACTGCACCTAACACATCAAACCACAGATTAAAATAATGCAATTTATAGCCAAAGAAACCATGCAAAGGGTGTGTACCCAACACAAAGCCAAAGGACCCTACCCAACCAATGTAATAGACACATCTTCAAGGAAAATTCTCTAGCAAGAGAATGAATTCAAAAATTGGAAGTAGTGACTGTTACTCTTGATGCACACTTGTCAATATAAAGACTTTAGAAACTTCAAAAAGCAAGGAAAGTTCAGGCATGGTGGCTCATACTTCTGATCTCAACCCTTTGGGATACCAAGGCAGGAGGATCACTTGAGCCCAGGAGTTTGACACAGCCAGACTGAAAGTTTAAATGAGAAAATGATGTATCATGTGAACAAAACGCAAAAGCAAGCAGGAATAGCTATACTTATATCAGAAAAAAGAGACATTGACCAGTGTCATTCACCACTTTTTGGGAAGCAGAGTGACCTCCACACTCCCTGAGCATCTTCTTCACTTCTGCCTCAAACACTCCTTGACCACAGACGTGTCTCTGTATTTCCAGACTCACAGTAGTGGCGGTGGTGGCTTCCATAAACACAGAGGAGGTGGTGCCATGACAGCCTGAATGATTTCTATTTCTTTTCATCCAGCATGGATCTCAATTAGAACCATAGTCCTGTGGTTCCAGCTCAGGCGAGGACAGTCCCAAGCTTCCAATTGCATCAACAGTAGCAGCCACCACCAGCGCAGAACTCTTCCAAGCCTGTTATTGCTCAGGGTCTGCTTCTAGAGTACTATCATGCTCTCAGCCTCTGGCTCACCTGCTAACCACTTCCCTGAGCTCCAGGGATCCACCAGGGCCAGGGCAGGGCCCAACCCCAACCCTGCCAGCCACCATCACTTTGACCCCCTCTAGGGCACTTTTACCTGCTTCATCAAGCAGCAGGGTCCCAACCACTACCCTTTATGCTAGAGGTCTACCTCCTCTGCTGGTAGGAGGCCCAGCTGTGGGGCCTTGGCAGCACCTGATAGTGCCAAAGGTAGCAAAACACCTGTCAGGCCAAAGTCAGGTGGTGGCCTGGGTCTAAGGGTTACTGGTGGAGGGTGTCCAAGTTCTTGGCATTTAGAACAAAGAATTGTTGAAAACACAGAAAGCAAGGAAAGAATCAAGCAACAAAAGCAGATATTTATTTAAAACAAAAATACAGTTCACAGGGTGAGAGTGGGCACAGGCATAGGGGCTCAAGAACCGAATTACAAAATTTTCTGTGGTTTAAATACCCTCTAGCATTTTCCATTGCTTACTTGGTGTACACCCTATGTAAATGAAAATGATGAAATAAAGTTACAGTCATTTACTCATTGTATGCCCTATGTAAATGGGAGAGGATATTTCCTGTCATAGCAAAAGTGTTTCCATTTGATTTAGTTCTAGGAAGTCAGTGTGAATTGGTTTGATGTTTCCTGCCTCCAGACCCTGTTCTTCTGCCTCATTTCTTCATGAGAGATGTGACCCCCATAAATCATTACAGGAGGTGGAGAGACCAATGGTCTCTTTTATTGTAAATGCTTCATGCTGGCTTGGGGTGTATTCCCTACATACTGGGCATCATAGAACTCTTGTCCTGCTCTATCTAGTGGAGGCAGGGTAGCTCCCTGATAGCCAAGGGTAGTGTCTTGACCTGGAACTGGCTGAAACCCTTGTTGCATGATCTTCTGAAGTTTGATGGTCTCCAGGTGAGAGGAAATGAACTTGGTTAAAAGATTTAACGGCAGCTTCAAGGGTGGATATATCTGTGCTATTAAAAATGCTGGTTATAGAGATTTGCAGCAGAAAAACAAAACCTGGTCTGTGGTTTGTTATAGAATCTATGTGTTTCCTTAAAGTCTTAGCATGAGTGATTCCATTTTATTTTCATTTGGTCTGTTGAATTCTAGCGCGTAAGCTCAATCCAAAACAATAGCTTTCCATGACTGCGTTTTTAAAAATTCCTCATTTGGTCAGGTTCTCACTTAGGTGAGGGTGTGACCAAAACATAGAACCTTAGTTCCACTCTGAGTTACTGTCATTTTGGGTTACTGGTCTTGGCACCTCATTCATAGGTTACACTTTCCTCAGGTCGCACATTTCTTTCAGCTCTTGTCATTCCACTTGAAAAGTGACCATTTGACATTCTAGAGATGGCTGCAGGAAAGCATTTAAAACCTTTGAGAGAATACAGCACACTAGGGAGACTATTATTATGACTACTGGGAGGCTAATACCAAGAGTTTGGAGTATGCTATTTACCCAGGGTCCTTATAAACCAAACCCCTAAAATTAAATAGATCAAAGAATGTGCTGGGGGGGGGCGGAGCAAGATGGCCGAATAGGAGCAGCTCCAGTCTTCAACTCCCAGCGCCAGCGACACAGAAGACCGGTGATTTCGGCATTTTCAACTGAGGTACTGGGTTCATCTCACTGGGGAGTGCCGGACGATCGGTACTGGTCAGCTGCTGCAGCCCGACCAGCGAGAGCTGAAGCAGGGCGAGGCATTGCCTCACCTGAGAAGTGCAAGGGGGAAGGGAATCCCTTTTCCTAGCCAGGGGAACTGAGACACACAACACCTGGAGAATCGGGTAACTCCCACCCCAATACTGCGCTTTGAGCAAACAGGCACACCAGGAGATCATATCCCACACCTGGCCGGGAGGGTCCCACACCCACGGAGCCTCCCTCATTGCTATCACAGCAGTCTGTGATCTACCGGCAAGGCAGCAGCGAGGCTGGGGGAGGGGCGCCCGCCATTGCTGAGGCTTAAGTAGGTAAACAAAGCTGCTGGGAAGCTCGAACTGGGTGGAGCTCACAGCAGCTCAAGGAAACCTGCCTGTCTCTGTAGACTCCACCTCTGGGGGCAGGGCACAGAAAACAATAACAAAGCAGCAGACACCTCTGCAGACGCAAACGACTCTGTCTGACAGCTTTGAAGAGAGCAGTGGATCTCCCAACACGGAGGTTGAGATCTGAGAAGGGACAGACTCCCTGCTCAAGCGGGTTCCTGACCCCTGAGTAGCCTAACTGGGAGACATCCCCCACTAGGGGCAGTCTGACACCCCACACCTCACAGGGTGGAGTACACCCCTGAGAGGAAGCTTCCAAAGCAAGAATCAGACAGGTACACTTGCTGTTCAGAAATATTCTATCTTCTGCAGCCTCTGCTGCTGATACCCAGGCAAACAGGGTCTGGAGTGGACCTCAAGCAATCTCCAACAGACCTACAGCTGAGGGTCCTGACTGTTAGAAGGAAAACTATCAAACAGGAAGGACACCTACACCAAAACCCCATCAGTACATCACCATCATCAAAGACCAGAGGCAGATAAAACCACAAAGATGGGGAAATACCGGTGCAGAAAAGCGGGTAATTCAAAAAACAAGAGCGCATCTCCCCCGGCAAAGGAGCGCAGCTCATCGCCAGCAACGGATCAAAGCTGCACGGAGAATGACTTTGACGAGATGAGAGAAGAAGGCTTCAGTCCATCAAATTTCTCAGAGCTAAAGGAGGAATTACGTACCCAGCGCAAAGAAACTAAAAATCTTGAAAAAAAAGTGGAAGAATTGATGGCTAGAGTAATTAATGCAGAGAAGGTCCTAAACGAAATGAAAGAGATGAAAACCATGACACGAGAAATACGTGACAAATGCACAAGCTTCAGTAACCGACTCGATCAACTGGAAGAAAGAGTATCAGTGATTGAGGATCAAATGAATGAAATGAAGCGAGAAGAGAAACCAAAAGAAAAAAGAAGAAAAAGAAATGAACAAAGCCTGCAAGAAGTATGGGATTATGTAAAAAGACCAAATCTACGTCTGATTGGGGTGCCTGAAAGTGAGGGGGAAAATGGAACCAAGTTGGAAAACACTCTTCAGGATATCATCCAGGAGAACTTCCCCAACCTAGTAGGGCAGGCCAACATTCAAATCCAGGAAATACAGAGAACGCCACAAAGATACTCCTCGAGAAGAGCAACTCCAAGACACATAATTGCCAGATTCACCAAAGTTGAAATGAAGGAAAAAATCTTAAGGGCAGCCAGAGAGAAAGGTCGGGTTACCCACAAAGGGAAGCCCATCAGACTCACAGCAGATCTCTCGGCAGAAACTCTACAAGCCAGAAGAGAGTGGGGGCCAATATTCAACATTCTTAAAGAAAAGAATTTTCAACCCAGAATTTCATATCCAGCCAAACTAAGTTTCATAAGTGAAGGAGAAATAAAATCCTTTACAGATAAGCAAATGCTTAGAGATTTTGTCACCACCAGGCCTGCCTTACAAGAGACCCTGAAGGAAGTACTAAACATGGAAAGGAACAACCGGTACCAGCCATCTCAAAAACATGCCAAAATGTAAAGACCATCGAGGCTAGGAAGAAACTGCATCAACTAATGAGCAAAATAACCAGTTAATATCATAATGGCAGGATCAAGTTCACACATAACAATCTTAACCTTAAATGTAAATGGACTAAATGCTCCAATTAAGAGACACAGACTGGCAAACTGGATAAAGAGTCAAGACCCATCAGTCTGCTGTATTCAGGAGACCCATCTCACACGCAGAGACATACATAGGCTCAAAATAAAGGGATGGAGGAAGATTTACCAAGCAAATGGAGAACAAAAAAAAGCGGGGGTTGCAATACTAGTCTCTGATAAAACAGACTTTAAACCATCAAAGATCAAAAGAGACAAAGAAGGCCATTACATAATGGTAAAGGGATCAATTCAACAGGAAGAACTAACTATCCTAAATATATATGCACCCAATACAGGAGCACCCAGATTCATAAAGCAAGTCCTTAGAGACTTACAAAGAGACTTAGACTCCCATACAATAATAATGGGAGACTTCAACACTCCACTGTCAACATTAGACAGATCAACGAGACAGAAAGTTAACAAGGATATCCAGGAATTGAACTCATCTCTGCAGCAAGCAGACCTAATAGACATCTATAGAACTCTCCACCCCAAATCAACAGAATATACATTCTTCTCAGCACCACATCGTACTTATTCCAAAATTGACCACGTAATTGGAAGTAAAGCACTCCTCAGCAAATGTACAAGAACAGAAATTATAACAAACTGTCTCTCAGACCACAGTGCAATCAAACTAGAACTCAGGACTAAGAAACTCAATCAAAACCGCTCAACTACATGGAAACTGAACAACCTGCTCCTGAATGACTACTGGGTACATAACGAAATGAAGGCAGAAATAAAGATGTTCTTTGAAACCAATGAGAACAAAGATACAACATACCAGAATCTCTGGGACACATTTAAAGCAGTGTGTAGAGGGAAATTTATAGCACTAAATGCCCACAAGAGAAAGCAGGAAAGATCTAAAATTGACACTCTAACATCGCAATTAAAAGAACTAGAGAAGCAAGAGCAAACACATTTGAAAGCTAGCAGAAGGCAAGAAATAACTAAGATCAGAGCAGAACTGAAGGAGATAGAGACACAAAAAACCCTCCAAAAAATCAATGAATCCAGGAGTTGGTTTTTTGAAAAGATCAACAAAATTGACAGACCACTAGCAAGACTAATAAAGAAGAAAAGAGAGAAGAATCAAATCGACGCAATTAAAAATGATAAAGGGGATATCACCACCGACCCCACAGAAATACAAACTACCATCAGAGAATACTATAAACACCTCTACGCAAATAAACTGGAAAATCTAGAAGAAATGGATAATTTCCTGGACACTTACACTCTTCCAAGACTAAACCAGGAAGAAGTTGAATCCCTGAATAGACCAATAGCAGGCTCTGAAATTGAGGCAACAATTAATAGCCTACCAACCAAAAAAGTCCAGGACCAGATGGATTCACAGCTGAATTCTACCAGAGGTACAAGGAGGAGTTGGTACCATTCCTTCTGAAACTATTCCAATCAATAGAAAAAGAGGGAATCCTCCCTAACTCATTTTATGAGGCCAACATCATCCTGATACCAAAGCCTGGCAGAGATACGACAAAAAAAGAGAATTTTAGACCAATATCCCTGATGAACATCGATGCAAAAATCCTCAATAAAATAGTGGCAAACCGGATTCAACAACACATCAAAAAGCTTATCCACCATGATCAAGTGGGCTTCATCCCTGGGATGCAAGGCTGGTTCAACATTCGCAAATCAATAAACATAATCCAGCATATAAACAGAACCAAAGACAAGAACCACATGATTATCTCAATAGATGCAGAAAAGGCTTTTGACAAAATTCAACAGCCCTTCATGCTAAAAACGCTCAATAAATTCGGTATTGATGGAACGTACCTCAAAATCATAAGAGGTATTTATGACAAACCCACAGCCAATATCATACTGAATGGGCAAAAACTGGAAAAATTCCCTTTGAAAACTGGCACAAGACAGGGATGCCCTCTCTCACCACTCCTATTCAACATAGTGTTGAAAGTTCTGGCTAGGGCAATCAGGCAAGAGAAAGAAATGAAGGGTATTCAGTTAGGAAAAGAAGAAGTCAAATTGTCCCTGTTTGCAGATGACATGATTGTATATTTAGAAAACCCCATTGTCTCAGCCCAAAATCTCCTTAAGCTGATAAGCAACTTCAGCAAAGTCTCAGGATACAAAATTAATGTGCAAAAATCACAAGCATTCTTATACACTAGTAACAGACAAACAGAGAGCCAAATCATGAATGAACTTCCATTCACAATTGCTTCAAAGAGAATCAAATACCTAGGAATCCAACTTACAAGGGATGTAAAGGACCTCTTCAAGGAGAACTACAAACCACTGCTCAGTGAAATAAAAGAGGACACAAACAAATGGAAGAACATACCATGCTCATGGATAGGAAGAATCAATATCGTGAAAATGGCCATACTGCCCAAGGTAATTTATAGATTCAATGCCATCCCCATCAAGCTACCAATGAGTTTCTTCACAGAATTGGAAAAAACTGCTTTAAAGTTCATATGGAACCAAAAAAGAGCCCGCATCTCCAAGACAATCCTAAGTCAAAAGAACAAAGCTGGAGGCATCACGCTACCTGACTTCAAACTATACTACAAGGCTACAGTAACCAAAACAGCATGGTACTGGTACCAAAACAGAGATATAGACCAACGGAACAGAACAGAGTCCTCAGAAATAATACCACACATCTACAGCCATCTGATCTTTGACAAACCTGAGAGAAACAAGAAATGGGGAAAGGATTCCCTATTTAATAAATGGTGCTGGGAAAATTGGCTAGCCATAAGTAGAAAGCTGAAACTGGATCCTTTCCTTACTCCTTATACGAAAATTAATTCAAGATGGATTAGAGACTTAAATGTTAGACCTAATACCATAAAAATCCTAGAGGAAAACCTAGGTAGTACCATTCAGGACATAGGCATGGGCAAAGACTTCATGTCTAAAACACCAAAAGCAATGGCAGCAAAAGCCAAAATTGACAAATGGGATCTCATTAAACTAAAGAGCTTCTGCACAGCAAAAGAAACTACCATCAGAGTGAACAGGCAACCTCCAGAATGGGAGAAAATTTTTGCAATCTACTCATCTGACAAAGGGCTAATATCCAGAACCTACAAAGAACTCAAACAAATTTACAAGAAAAAAACAAACAACCCCATCAAAAAGTGGGCAAAGGATATGAATAGACATTTCTCAAAAGAAGACATTCATACAGCCAACAAACACATGAAAAAATGCTCATCATCACTGGCCATCAGAGAAATGCAAATCAAAACCACAATGAGATACCATCTCACACCAGTTAGAATGGCGATCATTAAAAAGTCAGGAAACAACAGGTGCTGGAGAGGATGTGGAGAAATAGGAACACTTTTACACTGTTGGTGGGATTGTAAACTAGTTCAACCATTATGGAAAACAGTATGGCGATTCCTCAAGGATCTAGAACTAGATGTACCATATGACCCAGCCATCCCATTACTGGGTATATACCCAAAGGATTATAAATTATGCTGCTATAAAGACACATGCACACGTATGTTTATTGCAGCACTATTCACAATAGCAAAGACTTGGAATCAACCCAAATGTCCATCAGTGACAGATTGGATTAAGAAAATGTGGCACATATACACCATGGAATACTATGCAGCCATAAAAAAGGATGAGTTTGTGTCCTTTGTAGGGACATGGATGCAGCTGGAATCCATCATTCTTAGCAAACTATCACAAGAACAGAAAACCAAACACCGCATGTTCTCACTCATAGGTGGGAACTGAACAATGAGATCACTTGGACTCGGGAAGGGGAACATCACACACCGGGGCCTATCATGGGGAGGGGGGAGGGGGGAGGGATTGCATTGGGAGTTATACCTGATGTAAATGACGAGTTGATGGGTGCAGCACACCAACAAGGCACAAGTATACATATGTAACAAACCTGCACGTTATGCACATGTACCCTACAACTTACAGTATAATAATAATAAATAAATTAAAAAAAAAAAAAAAAAGAATGTGCTGGATAGAGTTTACTTATTAACTAAGCAAACTCTTCATCAATCCCCTACCACTGAATCTCTGTAATCTTCATTTGATGTATTTCTCTATAGGCCACAAGTGCCAGCAGCTGCACAGATACTTCTCTGTTCGACCAATTCTACCATAACTCTCACAGGAGAATTTAGTCTGTTGTGTATCTATAGTCTTTACAGTAAAATCTGCTGTAGAGCCTATTATGAGGGATACATTCCTTTTTTTTTTTTTTTTTTTTACTCTAAACCATGGAAAAAGGACTTAACTAATGATGCCCTTCTAGAAGAGTGAAGGCTTCCTGGCAATGTTCTCTTTAACCCATGATGTGGGTTAAGATGAGTAAACCAATGTTCTGTTTCTGACTGATCTTGAGGCAATGTATGACCATTCAAGCTTTTCACTTACATTAGGCCTTCATATTTTATCTATCAAAGCATGTTATCCATACATACAAGGCTGACTGCAAACTCTTTCACAAATGAAAGTATACCCCATAAGTGCACATATCAGACCCCTTTTCCACTTCTATTGTTCATAGAGGCATATGCAATAAAAAATGTTAAAAGATAAGAGTCTCATGACAGTAGAAGTCTTAATCTGTGAACTTGGGAAAAGCTGTTCACATCAAGGATACCATCTTCTCGGGAGAAACTTCCCTGGTTAGTTTTACCTTAACAGTTCATATGAGGGTACAGTTTCAAGAGTGTGGAGGGGTCCTTCTCAGTTGTGAGATGATGAATCCAAAGTTCAAGTTTCCAAAGCTTTGCTGCAATGTGGATGGCAAGGACAGTCTTTCTCTGATGTTCTCAGAAGGCTCAATCTTAGGGTTCTAGGTCGTGAAAAGATTGTCCTCAGCGAACCATAAAATGCTTTCTTTACCAGGTGAAAATACACTAAATAATAACTTAGTGTTATAATGTCAGCCCTTTTGCATGGGACAGCTTTTATACAACAAGAAAACATGCATTGAAAACAACATTTGAGGCTGTGTGTGATAGCTCCTACGTGTAATCCCAGCACTTTGGGAGGCTGAGGCGGATGAATCACTTGAGGTCAGGAGTTTGATACTAGCCTGGCCAACACGGTGAAATACCATCTCTACTGAAAACACAAGAATTAACCAGTTATGGTGGCATGTGCCTGCAATCCCAGCTATGTGGGAATGAGGCAGAAGAATTGCTGGAACCTGGGAGGTGGAGGTTGCAGTGAACTCAGATTGTGCCATTGCACTCCAGCCTGGGTGACAAGACCAAGACTCTGCTCCCTGCAAAAAAGAAGACATTTGAATTAAATCCCTTTATAAAATTTTTAAATGGCCCATCAGGTCACAGCCTGGGCAGCAGGACTGAGACTCTGTCTCCAGCAAAACAAAACAAAACAAAACCAACAAGCAAACAAAAAAAATTTGAATTACATTCCTTTAAATGGCCCATCAGCTGACCAAATGTACCTGAAACTTTGATTGTTTTTCCAGGAATATGGAACCAAACATTGGTTGTAAACTATTTTAGTAATATAAAAGTCATCACATTAATATATTCAATTTGGATCATTTTATATTTTCCATGATGAGTCATGGTATACATAACTTTTAATAATACAAATTTTAAAAACTCAAGAAGGACAAAGTGGCCATTCTGGTTCTCCATAAGTCCATGCTTAATTGACATTAGACTTATATCCTCTTGAATACCAGCCGTTTCTTCAAAATTAGGTGCACATCACTGATGACTGATGAGTTATTATAGATAATTTGACTTAGACTGTGGAGTTCATTGAAATTGTACATCTAAACAATTTCAGTAGCAGCTGGTTAGCATGAAAACCTGACAAGATATTTTCGTGGTATTTAATTAATTGTTTTGTAGTATTTGGGTTAGAACAAGGAAATTAAATTATTTTTGTGGTCTACAATAAGTTAACATAATAATCATAATTGTAATTGATAGCATATACTCAGACATATTAGAATTTTAGGAATCTCATACAATTTTGGAGCATATATTAATATTATTCACTATAATATAATCTAAAGCTGACTAAACATTTTTTTTTTTTTAATTTTGGCAATGCTTCCCATGTAACTAAATATGTCAAAGAATAAAAGACAATTTTAAAGCTGAAACTTGATTTTAGGAAGTCCATTAGATATGCTAAAGGTTTAAAAAAATTTACATTCCCATGACTTCTTACAATCTTTTACGAAAAACACATTCTATTGTTATTATACTCCTTGCATGTAAAATTGTTTCTAGTAGTCTGAATTACATGTTATAAAGGTGACTTTTAGCAATTTTAATTTTAATATCAACTCTCGTAAATTATATTGATTATCTACTAGGTTCTAAAGCTATTTCTAGCATAGCTTGGGTGTCGCCAACTCCACATGATCCTAGGCCTTACCTAGCTGTACAGCAGGCAAGTTAAACAATTTTCAAAACAACATAATTTAGAACACATGATTACATTTTGAAGACACATATTTTACCAATAATCTTTAAAACTGTTTTCATTTCCCAAGGTTTACTCAAGTCACATGATCCAAATAAAAGGCATATTACACTTGACAGAGCAGGAGCATCAGCACCTTGGACAAGCCCCTAATTCTAAAGTTCACTTTAATAAAAAACCACCTAAATCCAAAGGGCAAGATCAACATAACCATAAACCACAAATAATATCCCCAACCAGAAACATTCTCCTCTCTGACCAGAGACATACTAACCCCAAGATAAGCCTCCTCCAGCTGGGAAGATGCCAGCCTCGAGATAACCTGGAAGATGCCCCAAGAAAACCTCCCCTCCTCCCAGAGAGATTCCAACCCCACCATAAACTTCTCCACACATATAAACATTCCAGGCTTCTGATAAGCCCCTTCACCCTAAAACCAGAATATACTCTTAGTCTGTAAGAGAAAGTGCTCCCTGACCAAAATTGGCCAGGAGTGCCTTTCAGGTTTTAACTAAAGAAAACCTGTCTTTAACTGATAGACATGTTTCATGTTGCATTCCTCTTTCTGTAACTCTTACAACCCTTTTTACTTTCTTGACAAAATATTTGATTTAAGCTCTTATTATTAAACCTGAAACACATGCAAGTTTGCTCTGAACTGTGTCACATGTAGCAATCAGGCAGCACAACCAGAAAAGAGAAAATAGTCATTCAGAGTGGCCCGAGCAGAAACCTGCAGTTGCCTTGTGTTTACATGCTGCCCACCAAGGGTTCCAGTGGAAAAAAAAAAGAGAGTGAGTGAGAGAGAGATAGAGTAAGAGAGAGAGTTTCCCTTGTATTGAGCAGAAAGGAAAAGGAGAAAAATAAATGCCAAACTCTGCGCTTAACTTCTGTCTGGCTTGCCAAAATATGTTACCAATGGAGTGTGTCCAAGTTCTTGGCATTTTGAACAAAGAAGTGATGAAAATGCCCAAACAAAGCAAGGAAAAGATCAACAGAAGCAGAGATTTATGAAAAACAAAAGTACATGGCTGGGCATGGTGGCTCACACCTGTAACACCAGCACTTTGGGAGGCTGAGGTGGGTGGATTACCTGAGGTCTGGAGTTCAGGACCAGACTGGCCAACATGGTGAAACTCCATCTCCACTAAAAAATACAAAAATTAGCCAGGCATGGTGATGGGTGCCTGTAATCCCAGCTATTGGAAGGCTGAAACAGCAGAATCACTTGAACCCAGGAGGTGGAGGTTGCAGTGAGCTGAGATCATACCGTTGTACTCCAGTCTGGGCGATAAGAGCAAAACTTTATCTTAAAAAAAAAAAAAAGTACACTTCACAGCGTGGGAGTGGACCCAAGCATAGGGGTTCAAGAGCCCAATTACAAAATTTTCTGGGACTTAAATACCCTCTCGAGGTTTCCATTGGTTACTTGGTGTATGCCCTATGTAAATGAACAGATGAGGTAAAGTTACAAAGTCATCTGCTCAGTGTATGCCCTATGTAAATGAAGAGAATATTTCCTGCCATAGCTGAACTGTTGACATTTGATTCAGTTATAGGAAGTCAGTGTGAGTTGGTTTGATGTTTCCTGCCTCCAGATCCTATTCTCTTGCCTCACAAGCACTCCTGGTGGCCACCACAAGCCACCACATTAAAGTTGTGGGGAGCCCTTAGAAGCCACCAGCACCACCTGCCCTACCACCAGCAGTACAACTAAAGGTCCCTGCCTGCTGGGCTCTGTGGCCACAATGAGAAGACCTCATTTTAGAAGTTTGAAGCCAATTTATATCTCCTAAAGCATGGAGAGAAAACTTACATACAGTGCTGTTGGTTGTTTGTTAAAAGCATTGGAGGTGGTCAACTTCAAGTCAGCTTAGCCACACATGTTGCTACACTTTTTGTTGTTGTTCATAAAAAACATTATGTTTCCAAAGAACTACTGGAACAAGCTTTTAACCAGCTGGGTGCTATTGAAAAGGACACTGTAATAATGGATGATCATGGAATATCTATAGGGAAAAGCATTGTTGAATTTGTTTTAGACTAGTAGTAGCAGGAAAGGCATTTGAATGATGCAGTAAAGATATTTTATTACTGACAACTCCTCATCTAGTCATTGTGAAACCACTTGAACAACTAGATGATAAAGACAGTATTCTTGAAAAAATTTCACAGAAGAATCCACGGTATCAAAATGAGAGAAAAATCCCACCTCATTTTGACCTAGATGGCATTTAAGTCTGAATATTCTTAGCGATGGAACTCCTTGGATGAAACAAAACAGCAAAGGAATCATGTCAAAAAAAACATGAAGCATGTAAAATACTAGTTTGGAAAGTGAAAAGGGCAATACCTATGATGAATATCAAGGAAATTGTTTGCACCAAGATCTGATAAGATAGGAGGAAGAATTAAGATGCATGCAAAAACTTCACAATCAAGGAATGCAGACACATAAAGAAATGAAATTGAGGCAAGAGGAGAAATGACATAGAGGAGGAAAAGATGATGATTCATTGATGTGGGATGGAAGAACAGATGAGATACCAAATTACAGGAAAATTACAGACAGATGGGCTACATGAATCCCAGAGAAAGAGATATGAGAATGGGTGGCAGAGGAGCAATGAAGATGGGAGATTCCTATGGTTCAATAGCCCAGAAATTTCCACCTCTAGTTGATAATGATGGCATAGGTTATGACACTAAGTTTAGAATTCCATCAGGAGCCATGAGTGGATACATGAAGGAAAGTGTCATATGTACTGAGTGATTTGGGCAAAAAGATTCAGGACTTGTAGGTGGGAAGGGTGCTAGATGAATGGAGCCTGGAATTCCACAGGGATATTGTAGAGGGACAGAAGAGTATAAACTCTCAAAGAACACCAATTTAATGTGTAATATCTAGGGTTTCATTCCAATTACTTCTTGTCTTTTCTTGTTTAGATGCCAATCATTTAAATTATTACATTTTAGTAAGAAAACTACCTTTTATGGATGTTAGCAGTTTATTGATTTACTACTTGTAAATGATTTGGACAGATAAAATTATGTAATGTAGTGTTAGAAACAAAATAAATTTTTTCGCTTTTTATTTCACTTCCTCATTTTTTTAAACAGTATAATGCCCAAGCTATGGCAGTGTACCTTGTGCTATCATTTTTTGTTTGTTTGTTTTGTTTCACCGAAATGAAGTCTCACTCTGCTGCCCAGGCTGGAGTGCAATGGCCATCTCTGGTCACTGCAACCTCTGCCTTCCAGGCTCAAGCAATTCTCCTGCCTAAGTCTACCTAGTAGCTGGGATTACAGGTACCCACCACCACACTGGCTAATTTTTGTACTTCTAGTAGAGATGGGGTTTCACCATGTTTGCCTTGCGAGTTTTAAACTCCTTCCCTTAAATGATTCCCCTGCCTCAGTCTCCTGAAGTGCTGGGATTACTGGTGTGAGCCACTGCGCCCAGTCTGTGCTACCATTTTTGTACTGTGCTTCACATAAATATATAAATAGTTATAATATTGATCTTCAACTTTGCCATTCATGCTTTTATGTACATTAGACTAGGTATCCCATTTTGAAAGCATGAAAGTGTCAAGGCCTTTGAACGGCATGTGCCATTTCTGGAAAATGTATCTGGAGACTAAATGGTGCTTTTTGCAAATAACTGCCCCCCCTTGTTTTAGAAAGAAGAAATGGACTGGGCACAGTTGCTCACACCTCTAATCCCAGCACTTTGAGAAGGTGAGGTGGGCAAATCACAAGGTCAGGAGTTCGAGACTAGCCTCGCCAATATAGCGAAGCCCCATCTCTATAAAAAAATACAAAAAATTAGCTAGGCATGGTGGCAGACACCTGTAATCCCACCTACTGAGGAGGCTGAGGCAGGAGAATCCTGTAAACCAGGGAGGCGGATGTTGCAGTGAGCTGAGATCATACCACTGCTCTCCAGCCCCGGCCATATCAGCCCAGGTGACACTGTGAGACTCTGTCTCAAAAAAAAAAAAAAAAAAAAAAAAAAAAGGCCGGGCGCAGTGGCTCAAGCCTGTAATCCCAGCACTTTGGGAGGCAGAGACGGACGGATCACAAGGTCAGGAAATCGAGACCATCCTGGCTAAGACGGTGAAACCCCCTCTCTACTAAAAATACAAAAAAATAGCAGGGCGTGGTGGCGGGCGCCTGTAGTCCCAGCTACTCGGGAGGCTGAGGCAGGAGAATGGCGGGAACCCGGGAGGCGGAGCTTGCAGTGAGCCAGTGTACACCAGCCTGGGTGAGAGAACGAGACTCCGTCTCAAAAAAAAAAAAAAAAAAAAGAAGAAGAAATGCAATTGAAGTAAATTTCATTATTTATTTGGCATTATAGGAAACAAGCCAATGCTATTTATATTTAAGTGGTCATGTAAGTAAACCTGAAATGTAAACCTTCATTCAAGAAAATGTATTAAGATTGTGTAATGGGTGTAGGACAATTGGTAGGGGATGAAAGTGGGTTTGGTTAAATGGATCTTTTATGGCCTCATGATCTGTCCTTTCCTTGGAAGCATTTGAAAAGCATAAAAAAATTTTTTTTTTTTTTTTGCATTTCCCCCATTTAAAGCAGCAACAAATCCCAAGCCCTTCTAATGCCTTGTATTGAACTTTTATATTTGAATTAATGATTGTTAAACATGAAAAAAACAGATGTTAAAGTTAAAGACAGTAAGAAAAGACAAGGAAAGTCATTATTTAATGATAAAGGGATCAACTTAGCAAGAGACTAAAACAATTCTAAATATATAGGCACCCTACACTGATGCACCCAGAATCATAAAATAAATATTACTAAACAGAAAGAGAGACAGATCCCAATACAATAATAGTGGGGATGTCAACACTCATCTCACAGCCTTAAATATATCATTTAGATTTTAAAAAATCAACTGTGAAAGGAAAATAATTCTGGCAGCCCCAAAATTACTAAGCTAAAGGGGAAAGTCAAACTGGAAACTGCCTAGGGCAAACCTGCCTCCCATTCTATTAAAAGTCATCCCTCTGGTCATCACTCTGCTCACTGAGATGGATGCATATCTGATTGCCTCCTGTGGAAAGGCTTATCAGAAACTCAAAAGAAGGCAACCATTTGTCTTTCACCTACGTGTGACCTGGAAGCCCCCTCCCTGCTTGAGTTGTCCCACCTTTCTCAGTGGAACAAATGTATATCTGACATATTCATAAGTCTTATGTCTCTACAAAATGTATAAAATCAAGCTGTCCCCTGACCGCCTTGGGCACATGTCAGGACCTCCTGGCACACATCCTTGACCATGGCAAAATACACTTTTTAAATTAACAGAGACCTATTTCAGATATTTAGGGTTCACAAAGGAAGGAAAGACTGGACTTAGATTAGACTTTAGACCAAATGAACCTAAAAAACATTTACAGGACATTCTACCCAAGAACTGCAGGTAATTCATTTTGATATGGCTCCAGTGAGCGGAGAAATATCGGGTTCTTTATCTCGAGTAGAATTTGATAAAACGACATGAACACACATGGAGTGGTTTTAAGGAGCAGAGAGTTTAATAGGCAAGGAAGAGGAAGAAGCTCCCCCATACAGAGCCAGAAGGAGAGGGATTCCAAAGTCAAGAGAGGAAACTGTGAGTGCGACAGAAACCAGCCACTTTTATGAGGAGGCTGGAGGAGACAGTGTCTGATTTGCATAGGGGTGATGGCATTGGTTTGACGAGGCATGTCATTCACACAGCCTGTGAAAAATCTGGCCCTCTCACGCTGCCTTTTAAATTGCAAATGCAGGATGCCATGATGTTCTACACATGTGGGGATATGTTGGGGAGGCCATGTTGCCAGGCACATGTTAGGGCAAGGGCAAGAAGGCTGTGCAAATCACCATATTTGGTTGTGTAAGAGTTAAAGAAAGAGGAAAGAAACATGAAACACAGCTTAGCAGTCAAAGACAGGTTTTATTCAGTTAAAACCTGAAAGGTGGTCTTGTCTGACTTCGGTCAGAAGCACTTGATAGTCAAGGTTGCTCAACCTTCTGCTCAGAAGGCTGAATTAATAGCATTAACCCGAGCACTATTACTGGCCAAGAGGAAGAAAGTAAATATATATACCGACTCAAGATATGCTTTTGCAACCCTGCATGCCCATGGGGCAATATACAAAGAGAGAGGACTATTGACTACTGAAGGAAAAGATGTAAAAAATAAAGAGGAAATTTTGTAATTATTAGAAGACATATAGGCTCCAGAGAAAGTGGCTATCATTCATTGCAAACGACACCAAACTGGGAAAAGCTGTGAAGCATGGGGCAACAGAAAGGCAGACCGAGAGGCTCGGCGGGTAGCAATGAGCAAGGCTTTACCTGAAGAAAGACTCTAGCAATGCCTCTCCTTATAGAGCCCCCTTTACCAAAGGTATCCAATTACTCTTCAGGTGAAAAAGCTTGGTTTGGTCAGGAAACAGAAAAATATATTAAAGATGGATGATGGCTGCTTTCTGATGGGAGGCTAGCTGTCCAAGAAACAGTAGCCCCCTGTTGATTTGGGTCAAGCAGATCCATCAAGGAACATACATTGGAAGCACAGCCCTACAGACTTTGATAGGTCAGCATTTCTATGTGCCATGGCTGTCTGCCATCACCCATGCTGTTTGTGAACAATATTGTTTGGAAGGCCACCCCCAATCATTAATCAAATTAGAGGGAATTTAAAGTAGTTAGGAGAGTTAACCCTTAGGAGACAGATGCAGGCTTTAGGAGTGGCAATGCAGGAGGTGCAAAGCTAGATAAGGGAAAGGATATGTGTAAATCTAACAGACCCAGTGCATCCACAAAAGCCAGAGGACTCTGTCTGGTTTAAAAGATGGAATCCAACAACCTTGGGGCCCTTATGGGATGGACACCATATTGAAATCATGTCTACTCCTACTGCTCTTAAAATTGCAGGTGTCACACTTTGGATTTACCATAGCCAGCTGAAACCAGTGGCAGCAGTGACTCTGACAACAACCAGTGGATTAGCCAACAAGACCCAGATTACCCAACCTGAATGGTCCTACAGTGAAACCCAACCACAGGTAAGAAGGATGACTGCTCTACTCTGCCTACACCAGAGGTTGGTCAGTCTACGCACGGCTGAAGCTTGAGGATCCTGCAAGCTCTGCTCTAGTCACATCCAGGGAGCTGACTAGTGAACACACAGCTGAAGCTAAGAAGACCATCTCCAGATAACTAAATGTGGATAAAATTCATAACCCTAGTTAAAATTCTATCAATACTACTTGTTCTGTTGTTATGTTGTTATTGCAAATGCTGCAAATGTCTATGCCCAGAGGGAGGTTTGCCATGACCATGTGTAGTGTAAGCATGTTTCTACTACATACACTGATGTTGTTACCGTTTCTGCCTATGCTAGAAAGTGAAAATTATTTAAAAGGATGTCCACACTGTGTACATACTACCTGGGTAAGGAATACCATAGTTAAAACTCTACTGTACCATACCTGCTATAAATGTACAGGAACCAGTTTAGGAACCTGCACATACAACCAGATCACCTATTCATCTGTGACCCAGGAAATAATCAGCTGTATGTATGTTATGACCCTAAGCGCTTACCCTATGAATCCTGGTTTGAGATACATGTTAATAGAAGGAGAAAAAGAAGGAGAACTTATAGCTCAAACCAAAGAAGCCCCTCGCTCTTGTAAAGGGCATATTTCCTTGTACTTTGATGCCTGCCATGCTGCATATGTTCGTAATCCTAAAAAACTAGAAGCAGTTTGCAATGGTTTAACACAAAAGAGGCCTAGCAACAGCAGCTCTAAACATCTGTACAAAGAACCACAAATTGGATGCCTACACTGTAACATTCAGTGGTCTGCACTAACACAGCTCCAACACTTATATTCAGGAAGGACTACTCTGCTAAGTAGTGTGTCAACCAAACCAAATTGTAAGACAAGAACATGCAATCCTTTAAATTTTACTATCTTAAAACCAGAGCTACCTTTTTGGTCTGCAGGACAGACAGCACTATTATGAACTGATAGACAAGGAACAGGCCTTGGAGTTCCACTACTATTGTCAAAAAGACTAGAAGGACTCAAATGTGTCCAACCCTGCAATTCCAGGTCCATAAGTCATTCTGTAAGCATTTTGACCAGTCAGTGCCTGAGCCTCCCCTATCAACCAAAAATTTATTTGCTCAACTAGCTGAAAACATAGCTGGCAGCTTAGGAATTTCCTTACACTATGTAAGTGGAGAAACTAATTTGGGGGACCAGTGGCCGTGGAAGGCAAAGCAATTAATGCCACAAGATAACTTCACTTCACCTAACCCTGCCAGTGAACCAACAGCCTCAGCTAGTGTTTGGTTGTTAAAAACCTCCATAATTGGAAAATACTGTATTGCCCGTTGCTGAAAGGCTTTCACAGAAGCAACAGGAGAAACAACCTGCCTAGGGCAACAGTATTATGGTGAGACTAAAAACAAAACTCTATGGAGAAATGCCCAGAACAACTCCTACTTACCAGATCCAAACCCCTTCTCTCGGTTCTCTACTCTAAGCCACTCTTGGCATCAGCTAGAGGCTCCAAATGCTTTGAAAACACTTTCTGGCCTATGCTAGATCTGTGGAGCATGGGCATATTGGCAACTGCAGCTAAACAGACAGGGGCATATGCATCAGGAACAATCAAGCCATCCTTCTTTCTAATTCTTCTAAAGCAGGGGGAATTCTTAGAGTATCCAGTTCATGATGAAAATAAAAGAAGAACTAGAAGAAGTATAATGACAAAAATAGACACAAATGTCAAAAAGGATGTAGACATAGGAGAATGGAAGGATAATGAACGGCCTTCTGAAAGAATCATTAAATATTATGGGCCAGCTATCTGGGCACAAGATGGGTCATAGGAATAGCGCACCAAAATCTATATGCTAAACCACATGATAAGGTTGCAGGCAGTCCTTGAAATTATAACCAAAGAAATGTCAAGGGCACTAGATTTATTGGCAACATAAGCGACACAAATGAGAAATGCTACATATCAAAATAGATTGGCTTTAGATTACCTCTTAGCCTCAGAAGGAGGAGTATGTGGAAAATTTAATTTAACCAATTGTTGCCTAGAAATTTATGATAATGGCTGATCTGTCATGGAAACCACAGCTAGAATGTGCAAGTTGGCCCATGTTCCAGTTCAGACTTTGTCTGGATGGTCCCTGGATTCCTTGTTTGGAGGATGGTTCTCAATGTTTGGAGGATTCAAAACCCTCACTGGTGGCTTTTTGTTTATTTTTGGCATCTGCCTCATCCTCCCTTGCTTTTTACCCCTGTTTATTATGAGTATTCAGTCAACTACAGAGGCAGCAGTAACCTGACAAACTACCACGTCATTGATGGTATTAACGAAATATCAGTCACTGCTAGTAAATAAACAGCTGAGCTCCACAAAGAGGTGACAAATAGTGGTGCTTTCTATTAACATCTTTGTTGTAGAAAGCATCAAAAGGGAGAAATGGAACAGGAATTAAAAGAAATTAAAGAATGTGGAAGCAAAAACTCAGCTGTATGTAAGAAAACCCATTCCCCCTAAAGAACAGAAAGAGGAGGAGTCCTTTAAAATTAACTGCCTGTTTTTCTGTGGCAAGTAAGCCTTATCTCTCCTCCTTTCCCAGGCATTGTGAAGACTGGTTCTCTAGCTGTGCAGCTGCAAGGTCAGTAGATAGACAATCTCAATCTCAAGTTATAAAACATGTTGTTCCTTGAAAAGTTAGAAATGATGTAATAATGCATGTCTTAATTGAAAACCCGTCTTTGTTTCTCACTTCTGTAATATGCTTCCTGCTGTAGAGATCTCCCTCTGCCCCACGAAATGCTTAAAAGGTAACTTGACTCTTTGTTCAGGATCAGTCTTTTGGATGTTAATCCAACTGGGTCAGTACACCGAAATAATTAAATAATTCCTCCTCAACCCCTCGGTCTCTCTAATGTCTTAATTTTCCCACTGCATTTCCTTATCCAATGTGGACATGTTTCATTTTTTTTCTCTTGCTCAGTTGTTTTGATTAGGACAACCAGTTCTGTGTTGAATGGAAGTGGTGAAAGTGGGCATTTTATCTTGCTTCAGTTCTTAAAAGAGAATTTCAATGTTCCCCATTCATTACACTGTTAGCAGGTTTATCTTTATGGTGTTTATTACCTTCAGATATGACACATTCATGCCTACTTTACTCAGTTTTATCATAAAGGCTGTTAAATTTATCCAATGCTTCTTATTGTACCTATTGAGATGATCATATAGGTTCTTTTTATGTTATGTACTGTGTTTATTAATTTGTGTATGTTATACCATTCTTACATCTTTAGAGTAAATCCCACTTGATAGTGCTGTATTATCTTTTTGGAGTGCAGTTGGAGTCAGTTACAAGTATTTTGCTGAGGAGTTTTGCATTTATGTTCATCAGGGGTATTGCCTACAGATGACTTTTTATTTTTTTGTTGTCTTTTGTTGGTATTGGTGTTAGGATAATCATGGCCTCACAGGATGAGTTAGGAAGGGAGAATTTGCCCCCTTTTAATTATTAAAAATAGTTTGAGGAGAATTTGTGTTACTTCTTCTTTGAATGTTTGCTAGAATGCAGCAGTAAAACCAGGTCTGTCATAGACTCTTTTTTGTTTGAATACTTTTATTTATGATTCAAAATCATTTGTTGTTATTTGTCTGTTTAGGTTTTCTATTTCTTCATAATTCAATCTTAGATTGTATGAGTCTGGGAATCCATCTATTTCTTCCAGGTTTTCTAGTTTGTTAACATATGGTTGTCCATAAAAGTCTCTGATAGTCACTCCAGAGCATCTTGTTTAATATTTAAGTATTTATACAGTTTTTAATATTTGTTTTTAAGTTTATTTCTGGTGTAATTCCATAGTACTCTGAGAAGAAATTTGATAGTTTTGGTTTTTAAAAATCTGTTGAACTTTTTTTTTTTTTTTTTTTTTTTTTTGAGATGGAGTCTCACTCTGTTGCCAGGCTGGAGTGCAGTGGCATGATCTCGGCTCACTGCAACCTCTGCCTTCCGGGCTCAATCGTTTCTCTTGCCTCAGCCTCCCAAGTAGCTGGGACTACAGGTGCATGCCACCATGCCCAGCTAATTTCTGTATTTTTGGTAGAGACCATTTCACCACATTTGCCTGGGTTATCTCAGTCTCTTGACCTTGTGATCTGTCCACCTTGGCCTCCCAAAGTGCTGTGATTACAAGTGTGAGCCACTGTGCCCCATCTTGTTGAACTGTTTTTTGTGCCTTGGTAGATGGTCCATCATGGAAAATAATCCATGTGCTAATTGGAAGAACGTATATTCTGTGCCTGTTGAATGAAGTGTTTTCTAGACATCTGTTAGGTCCACTTGGTAATGCATATGAATTTTTTTTTTTTTATGGAGTCTTTCTTAGTCACCCAGGATGGAGTGCAATTGCATGGTCTCTGCTCACTGCAGCCTCTGCATCTTGGGTTCAAGTGATTCTCCTTCCTCAGACTCCCAAGTAGCTGGGATTATGGGTAGTAATGCTCAGTTTAAATCCAATGTATCTTTGACAATTTTCTATCATCTAGATGATCTGTCTAATGATGAGAGTGAAGTGTTGAAGTCTTCAATTACTATTGTATGTGAGTCTCTCTTTCCCTTTAATACTATTCACTTTATATTTCTGGCAGTTATAATTTTGGTTGCATATATATTTAGAGTTGGTATATCCTCTTGCTGAATCGATCCCTTTATCATTATATAAAGATCTTATTGGATTCTTTTTGCTTTTTTGAATGTAAGTTTATTTTATGTAAATATAGCTACTTCTATAGTAGCTACATTTACAATTGGCTAATAGTATTTTTTGGCACCCTGCCACCATACCTCTGGGCTGGTTTTTCTTGATTTCTGTTTGCCTGGAATATTTTTTTCCATTCTTTTACTTTTAGTCTGTATTTGTCCTAATGCGCAGTATGAGTTCTTGCAGGCAGAATGTAGTTCAGTTATTCAGGAAAGCCCATTTAGCCAGCATATATCTTTCAAGTGGACAATTTAATCTATTTACATTCAAGGTTATTTGCCAAGACCACCTCGGTCATGGAGACTCCAACCCACGGCCCTAGAGGAATTGAAGACACAGACACAGAACTAAAGTGCAAAGTGGGATGAGGGGCTAACAGCCTTCAGAGCTGAGAGCCATGAACAGAGTTTGACCCGTATATTTATTGACAGTAAGCCAGTGGTAAGCATTGTTTTTATAGGCTATGGATTAGCTAAAAGCATTTCTTATGGGAAAGAAAGCATTCTTACCTGAGGAGTAGAGAAACAGGCTCTTGCTGATTATCTGCAGCAAAAGCATGTTGTTAAGGCACAGGCTGCTCCTGCTATTGTTTGTGGTTTGAGCAGTTTTCTGCTCCAGGTGGGCCAGGTAGGTGTTCCTTGCCCTGCTCCAGTAAACCAACAGCTTCTAACAGTGTGCATCATAGCCATAATGAGCATGTCACATTGCTGCAGAAATCCTGTTTATGGCCAGTTTCTTTAAGGCCTGTTTATGACAGGCTTAGGGCCTATTCCCAGCAGTTATTAATATCTGAGGGCTAATTTCTGTAATTTTATGAATTGAATTCTGGTGGTTTTGTATAGCCCTTTTCTTTTCTTTCTCTTTGTTTATCATTGTAATTTCGTGATTTTCTGTAGTATTTACATTTGAAGTCTTTCTCTTCCTTATTTGTGTGTTTGCACTACCAGTGGGTTTTATAGTAGTGTGTGTTTTCACCATGATAGACACTGTTGTTTCACTTCTAGATATAAAATTCCCTTAAACCTTTCTTATAGGGCAAATGGTGATAAATTTTTTCACCTTTGCTTATCTGGAAAATAATTTATTTCTCCTTTATTTATGAAGGATAACTTTATTGAATATATTATCCTTGATTAACAGTTTTATTCTTTCAGCACTTTAAATATATCATCATATTCTCTCCTGGCCTGTAAGGTATGTACTGAAAAAAAATTCTTAGTCTGATGAGGATTTCTCAGTGACCAGAAACTTTTGCTATTTCTAGAATTCTCTTTATTTTTAACTTTGGACAGTTTGAATACAATGTACCATGCAGAAGACTTTTAGAACTGTGTGCACTTGGGGATCTCTGAGCTTTCTCTATCTGGACATTTAAATTGCATGCTGGGCTAGAAAATTTTCCCCAATTCTTTCATCATATTGGTTCCCTAACCATCCTTCATCCAGTATGTGATGTTGCCAGGGAGGTGTTCTGATTACTTGGAGGAGAAGCAGCTTTCTGGCTTTTGGAATTTTCAGTATTTTTGCACTGTTTTTTCCTCATCTTTGTGGATTTATGTACCTTTGATCAATGAGACTCATGACCTTTGGATGGGTTTTTGTGGAGGGTCTTTCTGTTGATGTTGTTGTTGTTTTCTGTGTGTTGGTTTTTCTTCTAACAGTCAGGCCCGTTTCGCAGGTTTGCTGCAATATGCTGGGGATCCACTGTAGACCCTGTTCTTCTGACTATCACCAATGGAAGATGCAGAACAGGAAAGACTGCTGCCTGCTCCTTCTTCTGGAAGCTTCATCCCAGAGGGACACTGATGTGTTATCACCTCTAGCTCTCCTGTATGAGGTGTCTGTTGTCCCCTGTTTGGTGG
Source organism: Papio anubis (assembly GCF_008728515.1). Classification (NCBI taxonomy): domain Eukaryota; kingdom Metazoa; phylum Chordata; class Mammalia; order Primates; family Cercopithecidae; genus Papio; species Papio anubis. Next base: position 2,241,773 of record NC_044997.1, read on the forward strand.
TCTCTCCCAGTAAGGAGGCATGGGATTAGGACCCTGCTTAGGAGGCAGTGTGTCCCTTAGCAAAGCTAATCCTGTATGCTGGCAGAAACCTCCTTATTGGCATCAGCTGCTCTCTTCAGAGCTGGGAGGCAGGAGAGATTAAGTCTTCCAAACCTAAGACTGCTGCCGACCCTCCCCTGACATGCTCTGTCCCAAGGATATGAGAGTTCTCTCTGTAAGCCCCTGACTGGAGCTGCTGGATTTTCTGCAGAGATAGGCGGCCCAGTCAGGAGAAATCTAGAGAACCAGTCTGACCACAGCCGCTTTGCTGCATTGTAGTGAATTCTGCCCACTTTCCTTAGCATTGTTAGGGGAAAACTGCCTACTAAAGCCATAATAATGAAGGTCACCCCTCCGCTACCAAACTCAATCATCCCAGGCAGACTCCAGACTGCTGAGCTGGCAGTGAGAATTTCAAGCCGGGGTCCTGGTGGTGTAGGCTGACAAGGGAGTCTCCTGCTACGCAGATTGCAAAAACCCATGGGAAAGTCGTAGTAGCCTGTGTGGGTAGCATAGTCCCTTACCACTTCCTTTGGTGGGAGGAGGGAGGTCCTCAGCTCCATGCACTTCTCAGGTGAAGCAATACCACACCCTGCTTCTACTTGCTGTCTGTGGGCTACACCTACTGCCTAACCTGTCCCAAAGAGATGAACAGGGTACCTCAGTTGGAAATGTAGAAGTCCCCGGCCTTCTGCATTGGTCTCACTGAGAGCTACAGACTGGGGCAGTTTCTATTCTGCCAACTTGAACGCTTCCCTTAATTGTGGTTTCTGATTTGCATTTCTCTAGTGATCAGTGATGTTGAGGGTTTTTTTCATATATTTGTTGGCCGAATGTAGGTCTTCTTTTGAAAAGTGTCTGTTTATGTCTTTTGCTCACTTGTTAATAGGATTATTTTTCCTTACACATATTTTGAGTTCCTTACAGACACTGGATATGGAAATTAGACCTTTGTAAGATACAGAGATTGCAAAAATTTTCTCCCATTCTGTGGTTGTCTGTTTACTATGTTGGTAGTTTCTTTTGCTGTGCTGAAGCTCTTAAGTTTAATTACATCCTACTTGTCAACTTTTGCTTTGGTTTTTTCATTTTCTGAAGGAGAAGAAAACTCAGTTTGCAGGTGGGAAAATTATGTGATCCATGTCAAACTGAATGTAGGACAGGCATCCACTGAGAAAAAACACCTGTTATGGAAAAGTCCAAGGCAATAGAACTATCATGGATATAACAATAAAAATATTTACTTTTCCACTTATGAGTATAAGAATTAGTCATTTGGTGTTACATTTCACTTTATTCTAAAACTAGTGGCAGTATATTAATCAAACCACTAAAATGGGTTTTTATGTTAACTTCGAAGGCAAAAAGTTTTTTTGTCAGTTGGAATTATACTTCTCCAGCCAATATAAAACTCTTTGGCTAGTGAGAAAATTCTATTCATTTTACCTATTAAAGTCATAAAAATTTAGTGCCAAATTTTGCCTTTCCATGTGCACTCAAGAAACAATCTCCCTCTGTTCTATCCCGTGTCGCCCCCTCCTGCTAAGTCTGCAGATTCTAACTTATATCACTGTCATAACTACTTATTTTTTTCCACATTCCTGAAATCTTCATTTCCTCTTAAGGCTTCTTTCTCATGTCTGGTCACTTCAGGTTGCTAGTTCAAATTACCATAGACTGCGTACCTTAAACAGAAGAAATTTTCTCACAGTTCTGGAGGCTGAAGTCTAAGATCAAGGTGCCAGCAGACCCAATGTCCAGATGTCAAATGATCAGGTGTCCAGAACCAAATGGTGAATGCCTATTTCTCAGTTTGCAGACAGCCCTCTTTTTACTGTATTCTTGTATGACAGAGAAGACAAAAATAAGTTAAATAAATAAATAAGAAAGCAAAAGCTCTCAAATCTTTTATAATGGTACTAATGTCATTCACAAGGGATCTGTCTTTATTACCTAGTTAAATTCCCAAAGACCCCAACTCCTAATTCCATTACATTGTGGTTTAGGATCTCAACATCTAAATTTGGTGGAACTAAAACATTTAGTGCAAAATACAAGATAAAGACAGGATGGGGGATTTCTGCAAGAAGAGATGGGGTTTGGGAACAGTAAAACTTCCTCAGTGGACAACTCTGTTTTACAACAAGAAAAACTGGAAGAAAAACTCCTGTTTTCAACAAAGAGCCAAAAGTTTTTAGCTGCTGCTCCTCATCTCTCTCTCTGTTTCCCCTTCTCACCTTACTATTTCAGTCTCATCTTATTCCTGAGAGTTGTCCAGTGATATAAATAATAAGGGAAGGGAAAACCAACCTTTCTTTTCCACAAGAATATCCCTTTCTATTTAAACTCTTCAACGTAGCCTCTTTAACCCTCTACATTTCCCGTCATATGAGCTCCAAATCAGTTTCTTCCTCCTTAGTCCTGTGTTCCCCCATTTCCTAATAAGACAAATTCAATTCAAGAAGTCTTTGCAATAATTTATGTACAAAAGAAACACAGGTATTTCTAGGCACGGTCAGTGCTCCAACACTTCTGTATGAAAAATGAGCTGGTCAATACCTAAAGAGAAATCATGTTAGACACAGAGAGATTACAAGGGCATTTCTAACATATGTTTCTCTGTAAATAAGATCTAACACTATTACAGCAGCAATACAGTTTTGAAGTAAATCTGCTCTTACAAAATAAAGCAGAAACCAAAAACTGAAGTTAGCACTCCCTGAAGGCGATCCCTCCCCAAAAATACTAAAACGCTTGGCAAAAAGTATTAGAGTCAGCCTTATCAGAAATCCAAAAATAGTCAAAAGTATACCAAAACCAAAAACCAAAAGCCAAAAATCTTAGCAAGTAACAAAGCCACTATAGCACATTAGTGTTGTATTGTCTTTTAACTTAACCTAGTTCCACCTCTTTTCCTAGCATGCCAGAAAACGTGAAGATGATAGCCCACATACGTGGTGTGTGTGTACTCAGTTTCATAAGGAACAAAATGAACCTTGCTCCAAGAAAATGAATAGTTTTTGTTTGACTTTAATGGAAATTATTTTATGGACTTTCATAAGGTATGTTGCTTTGCCTTACCTAGCTTGGAGTTCATGTGGTCCTCAAGAAAAGCCAAATTAATAAGCCTCTACTGTTGGCAGTAAAACAGGAACAGCAACAAGAAACGACAATGTTGAAGAACATAGTAGACACAATGAAAGCCTAAAAGGAGAGGACATAGAGTAAAATTTTAGGAGAAAATAGGGTCTTTTAAAGACTGCTATGTATCAGAGACACCTATAAAGCCACATACATGCTTAGGAAACACCTGTAAACACAATACGGCAAAAACTTTAGTGTTTTTTGTGTCTTTACACTCAGGCAAGAAAGAAGGCTAAGACAGTATTGTAAATTGGCCACGCTAAGCATTGAAGAAGTGTTCCAATGTACAGTCAATCAACAAAGACATAGAGAGGCATTTCCTTTTTCTCCTCTTCCTCTTTTCTTTCTTACTTGTATATGTAATAACATTCAAAATATCCACTTTTCAACAAAACAGATGCAGAATACAAAGATACAAGAAAGCACACTCATTAACAAGAAAAAATGACAAAAACTGTTTTGGGGGAACCAAAATGTTGGGTTTAGACAAACTTTAAATCAACTGTTCTATACATGCTTAAGCAACTAATGGAAACTGAAGACAAAGAACTAAAGATAATCAAGAAAAATATATAAGAATAGAAATACAGGTAATAGGTAATTATTTTAAAAGATAACTAACAGTAATTTTAGAGTTGAAAATACAGTAAGTGAAATAAAAAATCCAGTAGGGAGGTTCAGAAGCATATTGAAGCTTTAAAAAAAAAAGTCTGGGCACGGTGGCTCACACCAGTAATCCTGGCACTTCGGGAAGCCGAGAAGGGCACATCCCAAGGTCAGGAGTTTGAGATCATCCTGGCCAACATGGTGGAATCCTGTCTCTACTACAATACAAAAAATTAGCCAGGTGTGGTGGTGTACACCTGTAGTCCCAGCTACTCAGGAGTATGAGGCAGGGGAATCATTTGAACCCAGGATGTGGAGGTTGGAGTGAATCAATATCATGCCACTGCACTCTAGCCTGGCAACAGAGCAAGACTCTGCCTCAAGTAAAAAGAAAAAGAAAAAAAAAGTAAGAATAAGTGATCTTGCAGATAAGTAAACTGTAATCATCTAGTCTGAGAAGTAGAAAATAAAAAGAATTTTAAAAATTATCATACTCTTAGAGACTTGTGGGACATGACCAAATGACTACTATATGCATTATGTGAGTTGAAAGTTGGAAATAAGTTGAAAAGACAGATAATATTTGAAGAAATAAGAGGTAAAAGCTCCCAAATTTGATAAAATACATGAATCTAAAAACTTAAGAAGATTCATAAACTCTAAGCAGAATCAACTAATAAAAGAGATTCACACTGAGACACAATATAATCAAACTGGAAAATGACAAAAAACAGAGAACTTTGAAAGCAGCTAGAGAGAAGCAAATTGTGAAAATGGGATCCTTGATAACATTAAAAGCCCATTAAACACCATAAATCCAGTCCTTAGAATGGCATATTCAAAGCACTAAAAGAAACCACATTAACCATGAATTTTATTGCACCAACAATTCCCAATGTAAAATAAAGGTGAAATTAAGACATTTCCAGATAAACAAATTGATTATTTTGCTATCTGCCCTACAGCAATATTAAGGGGAAAATAAAATAAAAAGGCACAGGGCAGAAAATTGATACTATATGAAGAAATAGAAAAACACTGGCAAAGGCAAATACACAGTTAAATACAAAAGCCATTATTGTTAAATTTTTGGTTTGTGTAACTCCTTTTTCTATACAATTTTGAAGAAAAATGCATAAAACAATAATTTCCAATCTATGTCAATGGACACACAACTTACAAAGATGTCATCTGTGACAATACAAAACAAAGGTGGTGAGATGTGCCTGTAGTTTCCTAATCTCAATCATCCTAATCTAGAGTTTTTGTATACTATTAAATTTAAATTGGTATTAATCTAGTAGGTTTTGATAAGGTTAAAGGTTAAAATGATAATTTTAATCCCCAAGGTAACAGCTAAGAAAACAACTTTAAAAATACAGAAAAGTAAATAAAAGGGAATTCAAAATGACGTATTACAGACAACAAGTTAAACTAAATAGAAGACAGTTGTGGTGGAATTGAGGAACAAAGGAGATATGACACATAGAAACAAGTAGCAAAATGGCAGAATTAACTCTTTCCGTATTTAAATTATGTTAAATTTAAATAGATCAAACTCACCAATTTGAAGATAGATTGGCAGAGTACCATCAGCAAACAGAAGATTAGGAAGCTACAAGCCCAGCTTTTCTCAGAGAGACACCCAGATAACGATGCTATATGGGCCAGAACATCTTTGTAAGAACCCTAAAGACATGCTGACAAAAAGCCCCCAGGCCAACATAAAACCCAGAAGGGATTCCAGCAAGTGGTTAGAAAATTTGAAGCATTTTCATACCTGTCTATATCCCTTCCCCTAGGAAAACCACAGTTGTTTTGCAGTGAGTAGGTATATGTAAATCTACCCCTAAAGGCCAATGGAGCTGAGACGCCAAAGAAAGAGGCTGACAGGGCAAGTCATTGTGGCTCACACCTGTAATTCCAGCACTTTGGGAGGCAGAGGTGGGAGGATCCCTTGACATCAAGAGTTCAAGACCAGCTTGGCCCACATGGTGAAACCCCATCTCTGCTAAAAATACAAAAATTAGCTGGGCATGGTGGTGCATGTCTGTAATCTAAGCTACTCAGGAGGCTGAGGCAGGAGAATAATTTGAATTCGGGAGATGGAATTTGCAGTGAGCTGAGATCACACCACTGTACTCCAGCCTGGGCAACAGAGAGAAAGTGTATCTCAAAAAAAAAGGAAGAAGAAGAAGAAGAAGAAGGAGAAGAAGGAGAAGAAGGAGAAGGGGGAGAAGGAGGAGAAGGAGAAGGAGAAGAAGAAGAAGAAGGAGGATGAGGAGGAGGAGGAGGAGAGAAAAAAGAAAGAAAGAGGCTGACAAATCCAGTTTCTCAGAAAAACAAACAAACAAACAAAAAACCTAACGGAGACAAACAGAAGTGATGTATCGGCAGCTGCAAGATGGTGAAGGAAGCATTTTGGATAAAGCTGTGCATCTGGTCATACCTAAGACTTTCTGGGAAAACTTGTGGCCATTGGGGAGGTTATATAGGAGGGTTTAGCGATGCTACAGGGAGTGTTTAAAGACATTGCTACAGGTGTAAAATATTGATCATGATGGCAATTTTGCTTCAAAATGACATTACTCTTGCCATATAACAAGCTATTTTCCTGTAATAGCATATCCAGGAGGAAACCTCCCTAAACTAAGAATCATTCTTTGGCAGAGCAAACAGGGCATTTTGCATTCAGTGTTTTGATTTGTCTGAGATTTTCTGAAACACTACTTTCACCTAAACACTAATAGGACTGGCAGCATAACTTGAAAGTTGATGAAAAATGTGGAGACGGTAGCCATTTAGAGACACAGTTCTGCATGCAAAACTTAGAAGAATCAACATCGCAGGAAAAATCTGAGATGTTCCAAAACCTCTGAACTGATTGGTCAAGCTCTTCCCTTGCTCTAAGCCAGTATGTTAAGACTAGAAGAGATGTGTCCCTTTTTTCCCTTCCAACAGTTCAGATTGCAGCAAAAGTTTACATATGATTGAAAGAAACAGAATTGTGGGCAAATTGTAGAAGTTAAAATGAAACCCAAGTGACCAAACCTAAAGAAATGGAGATTTATAAGCAGTCAGACAAAACTTAAAATAACTGCCATGAGAATTCCTGAAAACTAAAGAAAATCAGGAAATGAAATATGAACAAAAAGAGAAATTCAACAAAGAAGTAGAAATCATTTTAAAAACTACAACATCTAGGCTGAGCACGGTGGCTCATGCCTGTGATCCCAGCACTTTCATAGGCTGAGGGATGTGGATCACCTGAGGTAAGGAGTTTGAGACCAGCCTGACCAACATGGTGAAACCCTCTCTCTACTAAAAATACAAAAATTAGCCAGTTGTGGTAGCGCATGCCTGTAATCGCAGTTACTTGGGAGGCTGAGGCAAAAGAATTGCTTGAACCCAGGGGCTGGATGTTGCAGTGAGCTGAGATCATGCCATTGTACTCCAAACTGGGCAACAAGAGTGAAACCCCATCTCAGAAACCAAACCAAACCAAACCAAAACCAAAACAAAAACAAAAACAAAAAAACAAACCTACAACATCTAGACAGAAATTTTTTTTAAACTGAAAAATTCTCTATATGGATTAAATAGCATTTGAAATAATCAAGTCAGAGATTCAAAAAGTAAAAAGAGTAAAGAAAAACAAAGAGGCCAAGGAATTTATCATATATTATCAAACAGAGCAATATAAGCATTATGGCAATGCCAAAAGAAAGCAAGAAAGAGAACACATATGTGAAGAAATAATATACCAAGAAAAAGCCATACAAATTCAAGAAGCTCAAACATTTTTGAAAGAGAAAAAACTCAAAGAGAACCACACCCAGATATATCACATCACGTTGACTCTGACTAAAATCAGAGAAAATGTTGAAAGCAGAAAAACAAAAGTGATTCATTGGCCAGGCGCAGTGGCTCACACCAGCAATCCCAGCACTTTGCAAGGCTGAGGCGAGTGGATCACCTGAGGTCAGGAGTTCAAGACCAGCCTGACCAACATGGAGAAACCCCATCTCTACTAAAAATACAAAATTAGCTGGGCGTGGTGGTGCATGCCTATAATCCTACCTACTTGGGAGCCTGAGGCAAGAGAATCACTTGAAACAGGGAGGCAGAAGTTGAGGTGGGCTGAGATCACACCATTGCACTCCAACCTGAACAACAAGAGGAAAAAAATAAAAAATAAAAAAAACTTAAAAAAAAAAGTGGCTCATCACACACAAAGAAGTTTAAATAAGATTATGAAGGGATTTCTCAACCGACACCTCATAAGCCAAAAAAAAGAGGTGGGACGAAATATTCAAACATTGAAAGAAAAAAACTGTCAGTGGTATCTGACAAAACTTTTCTTCTGAAATGAAGACATTCCAAAATAAGTAAATGCTGAGGATGTATATTATGATCAGATCTACTCTATAAGAAATGCTAAAGGGAGTCCTTCACAATGAAATGAAGACAGTGGACAGAAACATGATGTGATAGAGAAATATAAAATTATCCATTAAGATAAATACCTGAACAAACATAGTAAACTGTATTGTTTAATTTTGGTGCACAGAACATGAAGACAAAACTTAAAAAACACAAATCTATATTAATAAGTAACATCTAAACATGTAATGTATGATATAAATGAGGTGTAACTAAAAGAGTAGACTTTTTCTAAATTTAGAATGTATAATTTTAATACAGTTCATGTGATTACAATGATAATCATACAGTATATAAATATACACAAAAAGATGTGAGAAGATATTCAAAACATGTTACTAAAAATAAAATGAAACAGAAAGACAGACAGCAAGAGAAAACAGAGAAAAGTAAGAAATACTTGGGAACAGTGAGTTCTTACCTATATTCTGAGTACTTTTGGAGGCCAAGGTGGGCAAATCACTTGAACCCAGAAGTTTGAGACCAGCCTGGGTAATGTGGCATTTTTTTTCCTTTACAAACAAAAATAAAAACAAAATAGTAATTAGCTGCATGTGGTAGCACACGCCTGTAGTCCCAGCTATTCCAGAGGCTGAGATGGAAGTATCACCCGAGCCAGGCAGGTTTATGCTGCAGTAAGCTGTGATCACATCACTGTGCTCCAGCCTGGGTATGAGACTGAGACCCTATCTCAAAAAGAAAAGTGAATGAAATATACTTTTTAATCAAGAGATGTAGTTGCCTGAATGCATTAAAAAATCCAAATACATCGTGTCTACAACAAATTCACTTTAGATCTAAGGACATAGACTGAAAGTGAAAGGATAGAAAAATGTATTCCATAATATGGAAAAATACATTCCAGCATAATAAAAACAGTACAGACATGGCTGTCATAAGGAAAAAAATTAAGTTAAAAGTTGTTAGAGAATGATATTATATAAGAATAAAAAGGTTATTTTAGTAAAAACATAAAAGAATATAGTTATTTGCACCACCATCAACCTGTTCCTAAATATGTTCCTAACTGTTCCAGCCAGTTCCTAAATATGTAAATCAAATATTGACAGGACTGAAGTGAAAAATAGACAGCAGCACAATAATAGACGTGTTTGACATCTCAGTTTAAATAACGGAATGAGATAGATGATCAACAGGAATATAGAGGAGTTGAACAACATTATAGATAAATTGGAACAAATGACAAAAATAGAATACTTTATCCAGAATATATATTCTTCTCAAGCTCTACCAAAATGATCTCTAGAATGGACCACATGTTAGGCCACAAAACCAGTCTTAACAAATATGAGATGAATGAAATCATACAAAGTATCTTCTTCAATCATAATGGAATGAAAGAAAATCAACAGAAGGAAAACAAAAAAATCCATAAATATGTGAAAATTGTACCGCACACTTTTAAACAATGAGTCAAGTAAGTCACAAGGGGTATTAAAAAATACTTGGAGATAAATTCGAGAAAAATATAACATACCAGAACTTATGGGATGCAGCTAAAGCCATCCAATGGCAGAAATTTATAGATGTAAATATGTACATTAAAAAAGGAAAAAAAAAGACCTAAATCAACAACCTAATTTCATACCTAAGGGAACTAGGGAAAAAAAAAACAGATGAAAGTGAAAGTTAGCAAAAGGAAGGGAAAAATAAACAGATTAAATCAGAGATAAATAGATAATTTTAAAAAACAATAGAAAGTCAGTGATACTAAGAATTGGTTTTCTTAAAAAGAAACTAACAAAATTAACACACCTTTTGGTACATTTGCTAAGAAATGGGAAATACATCAAACAATGAAAATCAGGTATGAAAGAGAAAATATCACAGAAATAAAATTATAAAATAATACTATAAATACTATAAATAACATAAACAAATTGGGTAATAGATAAAAATGAAGAACTGGTTAAAAATTCCTAGAAACACACCACCTACCAAGACTCACTCACTAACAGAAAATCTTGACAGACGAGTAACTAATAAGATGAAATCAATAATGAAAAACCTTCCAACAATGAAAAGCCCAGGACCAGTGGCTTCACACCAAAGCCAAAAATACCAGGAGCAAAGAAAATCACAGACTAATATTCTTGATGAATACTGGTGTGAAAAAGATTAACAAAATACTAGAAAACTGACACATTAAAATAATTGTACACCATGAAGAAGTGGGGTTTATTTCTGGGATACAAGAATAGTTCAACCCATGAAAATTATTAGTGTATATATCACTGTAGTACAATAAAGGTAAAAAATACAATCATCTCAATCAATGCAGAACAGCATTTGACAAAATTTAACACTTTCATGATGAAAAACACTCAAAACTAGGAAACACAGGAATACAACCTCAACATAATAAAAGCCAGATATGAAAAGCAGACTAGGAAAACAGGAAACTATGAAACACAGGAAAATAACCTTAACAATATAAAAGCCATATATGAAAAGCAGACAGCTAGTGACATCTGCAAGTTGGTAGAATAGTGAGTACCAGCCCTTGATTCCCAGAGACACACCAGTTGGACAATATATGTATAAAAATACCTTTATGAGCAGTCCCTAATCAAGTGAAGAATGTGCAGTACCCCAGAAAAACGCCTCTCCTCATTCTGCACCGCCAAAAGAGATCCCACTAGCCCATGACTTCTCCTGTGTGTGTGTATGTGTGTGTGTGTGATGGGAGAGGGGTTGAAGGAGAGTGGAGTATGTATCCTAAACCCTGCCTTTTTAGGGGCACTGCCCAAAGGATTTGTTTCTGCATCACCTCACCTGGAACACTGAGGAAAATGGCATAGTTCAAATGCCTGGGGGCAGATAAGAAAAAAGAAAATGGGTGGCAGCTTTCAATAGTTGCACAGCTTGTTGAGATTGGGAAAACATGGCACACTATGTGAGACATTCCTCATTCCCCAGGAGGAAAAGAAAAGAGGGGAGTGTTCATTCAACATCTTGGTCTTTCGGTGCACCCAAAGGATTGGGTGGCTTTCTCTACCCAACATGGTTCTGCAAGATTGGGAGATGGCACATAATTCTGAGACTTCTTCAAGAACAAGGGAGAAGTTTGGAATATGAATCCAATATCCTGGTCTTTCAGTGCGCTGTCCTAGGGAAAAGTGGGGAAAGATATTTCCCGCTTTTCACTGCAGACTATAGAGCACTGTATATTCATTGCAGACTGTCAAGCGCTGTAAGTTTAAGAGAAGGCATACAATTCTGATATTGCTCCCCAGGAGTGAGGGAGCAAAACCAACTGTGTACATCTATAGAAACAATTTGAGAGGTTCCTAGAATCTTTAGCCAGTCTGATTGGTAAAGATATTTCTCTGCCAAATTCATCTGTAAATGCTGGGAAAGATAGTTTATTTTCTTCAAATGCACAAACACCAATGCAAAATTACAAGAAATACAATGAGGGATATATGGCACAAGCAAATAAGTGATCTCCATTAACTGAAGATCTATGAATGGCCTAACAAAAATTCAAAATAATCATCATTTACTGTAAATTCAAAACTCAGTAAGCTACAAGTGAATATGGCTGGGCAACTAAATGAAACAAGAAAAATGATGCATTAACAAAATCACCATGTCAATAGAGAGATAGAAATCATAAAAAGAACAAGATATTCTTCAGCTGAAGAATACAATAACTCAACTATAAAACTGAATATAGAGATTCTACAGCAGAGAAGACCAAACAAAAAAATTAGCAAACTTGAAGACAGATGTTTGTAAATTATCCAGTCAGAGGAATAAAAAGCAAAGAGTGAAGGAAGCCTAGGGGACTGGAGGGACAACATCAAATGAATCAACATACAAGTTCTAAGAGTTTTAGAAGAGAAAGAGAATGGGACAGAAAGCTTAAAGAAATAATGGCAAAACTTTCCAGGAACTGGAGAGGTAAATAGAAATCCTGATTCATGAAGTGCAAGGGATCCCAAGGATGAGGAATCTAGAGAGGTCTATGCTAAGACACAGTACAATCAAACTGTCAAAGGACCAATAGAGAATGTTAAAAGTAACAAGAGAAAAGGGACATATTCATTTCGTAACGTCACAAACAGATTTCTTCAAACAAGTTTTGCAAGCCAGAAAGAAATAGGATAATAAATGCAAAAAAAGGATATAACTTGCCAACCAAAACCCCTATTTTGAGGAACATTGTCCTTCAAAAATAAAACAGATGGCTGGGCGTGGTGGCTCACATCTGTAATCCCAGCACTTTGGGAGGCCGAGACAGGTGGGTCATGAGGTCAGGAGATCGAGACCATCCTGGCTAACATGGTGAAATCCCATCTCTACTAAAAATACAAAAAAAATTAGCTGGGTATAGTGGTGGGTGTCTGTAGTCCCAGCTACCTGGGAGGCTGAGGCAGGAGAATGGCATGAACCCGGGAGGTGGAGCTTGCAGTGAGCCAAGATTACACCACCACACTCCAGCCTGGGGGACTGAGCAAGACTCCATCTCAAAAAATAAAAATAAAAATAAAAATAAAAATAAAAATAAAATAAAAGAGATAGGGTAGGTTCCAAGATAGCTGAATAGGAACAGCTCCAGGCTACAGCTCCCAGCATGAGTGACACAGAAGACGGTTCATGTCTGCATTTCCAACTGAGGTACCAGGTTCAGCTCACTGGGGCATGTAAGACAGTGGATACAGGACAGTGGGTGCAGCCCACTGAGCGAAAGCCAAAGCAGGGTAAGGCATTGACTCACCTGGGAAGCACATAGGGGAAGCGAATTCCCTTTCCTAGCCAAGGGAAACTGTGACACAGAGCACCTGGAAAATCAGGTCACTCCCACCCTAATACTGCATTTTTCCAAGGGTCTTACCAAATGGTACGCCAGGAGATTATATCCCATGTCTCGCTCAGAGGGTCCCATGCCCACAGAGCCTCCCTCATTGCTAGCACACCAGTCTGAGATCTAACTGCAAGGCAGCAGCGAGGCTAGGGTAGGGGTGCGTGCCATTGCTGAGGCTTGAGCAGGTAAACAAAGTGGCCAAGAGGCTCGAACTGGGTGGAGTGCACCACAGCTCAAGGCCAGCCCGCCTCTGTAGACTCCACCTATGGAGACAGGGCATAACCAAACAAAAGGCAGCAGAAACCTCTGCAGATGTAAATGTCCCTGTCTGACAGCTTTGAAGAGAGTAGTGGTTCTCCCAGCATGGAGTTTGAGATCTGAGAATGGACAGGCTGCCTGCTCAAGTGGGTCCCTGACCCCCCGTAGCCTAACTGGGAGACACCCCCCACCAGGGGCAGACTGACAGCCCACATCTCACATGGCCGGGTACCCCTCTGAGATGAAGCTTCCAGAGGAAAGATCAGGCAGCAACATATGCTGTTCAGTAATATTCACTCTTCTGCAGCATCTGCTGCTGATATCCAGGAAAAGAGGGTCTGGAGTAGACCTCAAGCATACCCCAATAGACCTGCAGACTGTTAGAAGGAAAACTAACAAACAGAAAGGACATCCACACCAAAACCCCATCTGTATATCACCATCATCAAAGACCAAAGGTAGATAAAACCACAAATATAGAGAAAAAACAGAGCAGAAAAGCTGAAAATTCTAAAAATCGAGCACCTCTCCCCCTCCAAAGGAATGCAGCTCATTGCCAACAATGGAACAAAGATGGACGGAGAATGACTTTGACGAGTTGAGAGAAGAAGGCTTCAGACAATCAAACTTCTCTGAGCTAAAGGAGGAAGTTTGAACCCATTGTAAAGACGTGAAAAACCCTGAAAAAGATTAGACGACTGGCTAACTAGAATAACTAACGTAGAGAAGTCCTTAAATGAACTGATAGAACTGAAAACCATGGCAAAAGAAATATGTTACAAATGCGCAAGCTTCAATAATCAATTTGATCAACTGGAAGAAAGGGTATCAGTGATTGAAGACCAAACTAATGAAATGAAACAAGAAGAGAAGTTTAGAGACAAAAGAGTAAAAAGAAATGAACAAAGCCTCCAAGAAATATGGGACTATGTGAAAAGACCAATCTACGCTTGATTGGTGTATCTGAACGTGACAGGGAGAATGGAACCAAGTTGGAAAACACTCTGCAGGATATCATCCAGGAGAACTCCCCCAGCCTAGCAAGGCAGGCCAACATTCAAATTCCAGAAATATAGAGAATGCCACAAAGATACTCCTTGAGCAGAGCAACTCCAAGACACATAATTGTCAGATTCACCACAGTTGAAATGAAGGAAAAAATGTTAAGGGCAACCAGAGAGAAAGGTCGGGTTACCCACAAAGGGAAGCCCATCAGACTAAAACAGATCTCTTGGCAGAAACTCTACAAGCCAGAAGAGAGTGAGGGCCAATATTCAACAGTCTCAAAGAAAAGAATTTTCAACCCACAATTTCATATCCAGACAAACAAAGTTTCATAAGTGAAGGAGAAATAAAATCCCTTACAGACAAGCAAATGCTGAGAGATTTTGTCATCACCAGGCCTGCCTTACAAGAGCTCCTGAAGGAAAAACCAGTACCAGCCACTGCAAAAACCAATATCAGCCACTGCAAAAACATGCCAAAATGTAAAGACCATCGATGCTAGGAAGAAACTGCATCAACCAACGGGCAAAATAACCAGCTAACATCATCATGACAGGATCAAATTAACACATAACAATATTAACCTTAAATGTAAATGGGCTAAATTCTCCAATTAAAAGACAGAGACTGGCAAATTGGATAAAGAGTCAAGACCTATCAGTATGCTGTATTCAGGAGACCCATCTCACATGCAGAGATACACATAGACTCAAAATAAAGGGATGGAGGAAGATCTACCAAGCAAATGGAAAACCAAAAAAGGGAGGGGTTGCAATCCCAGTCTCTGATAACATAGACATTAAACCAACGAAGATCAAAAGAGGCAAAGAAGGCCATTACGTAATGGTAAAGAGATCAATTCAAGAAGAAGAGCTAACTATCTTAAATATATATGCACCCAACAGGAGTACCTAGATTCATAAAGCAAGTCCTTAGAGACTTACAAAGAGACTTAGACTCCCACACAATAATAATGGGAGACTTCAACACCCCACTGTCAACATTAGACAGATCAATGAGACAGAAAGTTAAGAAGGATATCGAGGAATTGAACTCATCTCTGCACCAAGAGTACCTAATAGACATCTACAGAACTCTCCACCCCAAATCAACAGAATATACATTCTTCTCAGCACCACATTACACTTGACCAAAATTGACCACAGTTGGAAGTAAAGCACTCCTCAGCAAATGTACAAGAACAGAAATTATAACAAACTGTCTCTCAGACCACAGTGCAATCAAACTAGAACTCAGGACTAAGAAACTCAATCAAAACCGCTCAACTACATAGAAACTGAACAACCTGCTCCTGAATGACTATTGGGTACATAACAAAATGAAGGCAGAGATAAAGATGCTCTTTGAAACCAATGAGAACCAAGGTACAACATATCAGAATTTCTGGGACACATTTAAAGCAGTGTGTAAAGGGAAATTTATAGCACTAAATGCCCACAAGAGAAAGCAGGAAAGATCTAAAATTGACATCCTAACATCGCAATTAGAAGAACTAGAGAAGCAAGAGCAAACATATTCAAAAGCGAGCAGAAGGCAAGAAATAAGTAAGATCAGAGCAGAACTCAAGGAGATAGAGACAAAACCCTTCAAAAATCTATGAATCCAGGAGCTGGTTTTTTGAAAAGGTCAACTAAACTGATAGACTGCTAGCAAAACTAATAAAGAAGAAAAGAGAGAAGAATCAAATAGATGCAATAAAAAATGATAAAGGAGATATCACCACCAACCTCACAGAAATACAAGCTACCATCAGAGAATACCATAAACACCTCTACACAAATAAATTAGAAAACATAGAAGAAATGAATAAATTTCTGGACACATACACTCTCCCAAGACTAAAACGGGAAGAAGTTGAATTCCTGAATAGACCAATAACAGGCTCTGAAATTGAGACAATAATTAATAACCTACCAACCAAAAAAAGTGCAGGACTAGACAGATTCACAGTCAAATTCTACCAGAGGTACAAGGAGGAGCTGTTACCAATCCTTCTGAAATTATTCTAATCAATAGAAAAAGATGGAATCCTCCCTAACTCATATTATGAGGCCAACATCATCCTTATACCAAAGCCTGGCAGAGACACAACAAAAAAAGAGAATTTTAGACCAATATCCCTGATGAACATCGATGCAAAATTCTTAACAAAATACTGGCAAACCGAATCCAGAAGCGCATCAAAAAGCTTATCCACCACAATCAAGTGGGCTTCATCCCTGGGATGCAAGGCAGGTTCAACATAGGCAAATCAATAAACGTAATCCAGCATATAAACATAACCAAAGACAAAAACCACATGATTATCTCAATAGATGCAGAAAAGGCCTTTGACAAAATTCAACAGCCCTTCATGCTAAAAACTCTCAATAAATTCGGTATTGATGGAACATATCTCAAAATAGTAAGAGTGATTTATGAAAAACCCACAGCCAATATCATACTGAATGGGCAAAAACTTGAAGCATTCCATTTGAAAACTGGCACAAGACAGGGATGCCCTCTCTCACCACTCCTATTCAATATTCTGTTGGAAGTTCTGGCCAAGGCAAACAGGCAGGAGAAAGAAATAAGGGTATTCAGTTAGGAAAACAGGAAGTCAAATTGTCCCTGTTTGCAGACGACATGACTGTATATTTAGAAAACCCCATCATCTCAGCCCAGAATCTCCTTAAGCTGATAAGCAACTTTAGCAAAGTCTCAGGATACAAAATCGACAAAATCACGCCATTCTTATACACCAGTAACAGACAAACAGAGAGCCAAATCATGAATGAACTCCCCATTCATAATTGCTTCCAAAGAGAATCAAATACCTAGGAATCCAACTTACAAGGGATGTAAAGGACTCTTCAAGGAGAACTACAAACCACTGCTCAGGCGGAAAGCCAAAAGAGGACACAAACAAATGGAAGAACATACCATGCTCATGGATAGAAGAATCAATATCGGAAAATGGCCACTGCCCAAGGTTATTTATAGATTCAATGCCATCTCCATCAAGCTACCAATGAGTTTCTTCACAGAATTGAAAACTTTAAAGTTCATATGGAACCAAAAAGAGCCCGTGATCTCCAAGACAATCCTAGTCAAAAGAACAAAGCTGGAGGCATCAATGCTTTACCTGACTTCAAACTATACTACACAAGGCTACAGTAACCAAAACAGCATGGTACTATACCAAACAGAGATATAGACCAACGGAACAGAACAGAGTCCTCAGAAATAATAATACCACACATCTACAGCCATCTGATCTTTGACAAACCTGAGAGAAACAAGAAATGTAAGTGACCCTCATTTAATAAATGGTGCTGGGAAAATTGGCTAGCCATAAGTAGAAAGCTGAAACTGATCCTTTCCTTTACTCCTTATACTAAAATTAATTCAAGATGGATTAGGAGACTTAAATGCTAGACCTAATACCATAAAAATCCTAGAGGAAAACTCTAGGTAGTGCCATTCACACATAGGCAGGGCAAAGACTTCATGTCTAAAACACCAAAAGCAACGCAGCAAAAGCCACAATTGACAAAATGGGATCTAATTAAACTAAAAGAGCTTCTGCACAGCAAAAGAAACTACCATCAGAGGGAACAGGCAACCTCCAGAATGGGAGAAAAATTTCTTGCAATCTACTCATCTGACAAAGGGCTACTATCCAGAACCTACAAAGAACCTGCTAAACAAATTTACAAGAAAAAAACAAACAACCCCATCAAAAGTGGGTAAAGGATATGAACAGACATTTCTCAAAAAGAAGACATTCATACAGCCAACAGATACATGAAAAAATGCTCTATCATCACTGGCCATCAGAGAAATGCAAATCAAACCACAATGAGATACCATCTCACACCAGTTAGAATGGCACCATGCAAAGTCAGGGAAACAAACAGGTGCTGAGAGGATGTGAGAACAGGAACACTTTTACACTGTTGGTGGATTGTAAACTGTCTAACCATTATGGAAAACAGTATGGCAATTCCTCAAGGATCTAGAACTAGATGTACCATATGACCCAGCCACGCTTGGTCACGGGTATATACCCGACTATAAATCACGCTGCTGCGACACACATGCACACGATGTTTATTATGCACTATTCACAATAGCAAAGACTTGAATCAACCCACGTCCATCAGTGACAGACTGGATTAAGAAATGTGCACATATACACCATGGAATACTAAGCAGCCATAAAAATGACATTTGTGTCCTTCAGAGGGGATGCTGGATGCAGCTGAAACCATCATTCTTAGCAAACTATCACAAGAACAGAAAACCAAACACCGCGATGTTCTCACCATAGGTGGGAACTGAACAGAGATCACTTGACCGAAGGGAACATCACACAATCGGGCCTATCATGGGAGGGAAGGAGGGAGGGGGAGGGGAGGGATTACTAGAGTTATACCTGATGTAAAGGACAGTTGATGGGTGCTGATCAACTCAGTTGCAGCACACCAACATGGCACAAGTATACATATAATAAACCTGCATGTTATGCACATGTACCCTAGAACTCAAAATTAAAAAACAAACAAAAAACTCTGAAGGAATTTCAGAGTCTATTGAAGTTACCACTTCTTTAATATTACACTAAGATGAATAAGCCATGACTCATCTTAAAGACAAAAATATCGACCTTTTATCCCCAATCTACTCTATCCATTAGAGAAAAATAGGGCACATTGAGGAAATTACATTTTTCTTAAAGGACAAATATTAATTTTTGAAACTCTGCCCAAATGTAGTGTCAAAAAATTAAATACATTGCTTTATGAGGGTAATGTAAAAAGAATAAAATTAAACAATGCAAACTTAAAATTAGTTAAGAAAATGTCTGGAGACCTTTTTTTCTCTGTCACTATTTGATTATTACCCATTTTAAACTGCAAATTTGCAATGAGATGTTCTATTCCTCAGAAAACAAACGAAAATTTCTATCCCCCTGACCGAGATAAACTCCTTCACGCGGACTTTTCTGATTTGCAAAGTCCTCTTCCCAGCTTCACTCTGTCTTTCTCCCTGGCCTGAAGCCACTGCCTGGGTATGGCCATCAAGGCTGATGACTGAATGAATTCCAGGCAAATTCCATAGCCAGTCGACTTTTCCTCTTGTACAGGAGTAGTACAGCAAATGGTTATATAATTAAAGCAGCATTATTGAGCTCTGAGTGCTATGCTGATGACCCCTAAAATGAAATTTCAGTGAGCTGAAGATGGAAGTAAAAGAAACTTCAAAGGGTCGCGGTCTAATGACACCTTCCTGTCTCAGAGAATTGCTTGCAACCTCTACTCAGATGCAGACAGAAGGAAGGCTCTGTCAAAGTTCATTGACCATAGGTAATGATACACAGGGTAATTCTTCTGATAATGTCACCCAAAAGGAAATTCTACAGACTAAACCGACAAGACCTCAAGGGGAAATATATGAACAAAATGTTTTTGTTTTTGCTTTGTGGGGGTTCTGGGGAGAGAGTATAGTTCTGATGGGATTTTTTCATTGATTCGACCTTTTTGTAGAGGAGAGAAAAATGAAACTAAATTTTAAAAAAAAAAATTTTGTGATATGTAAGAGATATATCTTTTACAGTTTCCATTATATATTTATATCTTATATATATAAAGATATATATAAGGACTCTTATATCCTTGGTTCCTTACAATCAGAAACCATGTGCCTTAATGAGAGGAACACAGCTATTTCTTTGAAAAGAAAAAAGTTGATTTGGCAACTACTATAGTCTATATCTTACTATATGTTTCTGAGATGAGACAGAAATATATGGTTTGTGATTAGCTGAATTGATTTTATATGAATATATATTTAGTATGAACATATTTATAGCATACATTTATTCATGTATAAACAGTGGGACTAAAGAATAAATAGAAGGCCGGGCGCGGTGGCTCAAGCCTGTAATCCCAGCACTTTGGGAGGCCGAGACGGGTGGATCATGAGGTCAGGAGGATCGAGACCATCCTGGAGCACACGGTGAAACCCCGCCTACTAAAAAAAAATACACAAAAACTAGCCGGCCAAGGCATGGTGCTTTCTTGTAGTCCCAGCTACTCGGGAGGCTGAGGCAGGAGAATGGCGGAACCTCAGAGGAGGGAGCTTGCAGTGAGCTGAGATCCGCCACTGCACTCCAGTGCCTGGGTGACAGAGCAAGACTCTGTCTCAAAAAAAAAAAAAAAAAAAGAATAAATAGAAATGTTAGTAATTTCAGGCTGTCTTATGTGAGATATCTAGTGTTATATTACATTTATATTTTTATCTAAAGTGGATTTTTTAATGAAGACATAAACTTCATTTTGTGTTTAAAAAAAAAAAAGAAATAAAGGAGGACATGAACAAATGGAAGAACATTCCATGCTTATGATAGAAGAATCAATATCGTGAAAATGGCCAAACTGCCCAAGGTAATTTATAAATTCAGTGCCATTCCCATTAATCTACAAATGGCTTTCACAGAATTGAAAAAACTACTTTAAAGTTCATATGGAACCAAAAACACCCCACACTGCCAAGAGACAATCCTAAACCAAAAGAGGAAACCTGAGGCATCATTACACTACCTGACTTCAAACTATACTCACAAGGCTACAGTAACTAAAACAGCATGGTAATTGGTAAATTAAAACAGATATATAGACCAATGGAACAGAACAGAGCCCTCAGAAATAATACCTCAATACATCTACAAATCCATCTTATTTTTGGACAAAACCTGGAGAAAAAAACAAGAAATGGGAAAGATTTCCATTTGACAAATTGTTCTGGGAAAACTGGCTAACCATATGTAGAAAGTTGAAACTGGATCCCTTCCACACTTATATGAAAATTAATCTAAGATGGGATTAAAGATTAAATGTTAGACCTAAAAACCATAAAACCCTAAAAAGAAAATCTAGGCACACCATTCAGGATTAAAGACTTAAAATGTTAGACCTTAAACCATAAAAACTCCTAGAAGAAAACCTAGGCAATACCATTCATGACATAGGCATGGGCAAGGACTTCATGTCTAAAGCACCAAAAAGAACTAAATTAAAGCCACAAATTGACAAATGGGATCTAATTAAATTTAAAAGAGCTTCTGCACAGCAAAAAGAAACTACCATCAGAGTGGAATAGGCAACCCTCCAGAATGGGAGAAAAATTTTTACAATCTAATCATCTGGACAAAGGGCTAATATCCAGAACCTACAAAGAATCCAAACAAATTTACAAGAAAAACAAACAACCCCATCAAAAAAGTGGGCTAAGGATATGAATAGACAATTCTCAAAAAAAGAAGACATTTATGCAGCAAACAGACAATACGAAAAAAATGCTGTTCATCACTAGTCCTCAGAGAAATGCAAATCAAAACCACAATGAGATACCATCTCACACCCGAAGCTAGAATGTGAGATTAAAAGTCAGGGAAACAACGGTGCTGAGAGGATGTGGAGAATAGGAACACTTACACTGTTGGTGGGAGTGTAAACTAGCTCAACCATTGTGGAAGACAGTGTGGCGATTCCTCAAGGATCTAGAGCTAGATACACCATTTGACCCAGCCATCCCATTACTGGGTACGTACCCAAAGGATTATAAATCATGCTGCTATAAAGACACATGCACACATATGTTTATTGCGTTACTATTCATAATAGCAAAGACTTGGAACCAACCCAAACGTCCATCAATGATAGACTGGATTAAGAAAATGTGGCACATATACACCACGGAATACTATGCAGCCATAAAAAAGGATGAGTTCATGTCCTTCGTAAGGACATGGATGAAGCTGGAAATCATCATTCTGAGTAAACTATCACAAGGACAGAAAACCAAACACTGCATGTTCTCACTCACAGGTGGGAATTGAACAATAAGAACACTTGGACACAGGGTGGGCAATGCCACACACTAGGGCCTGTCATGGGGAGGGGAGAGCGGGGAGCGATAGCATTAAGAGATATACCTAATATAAATGATGAGTTAATGGGTGCAGCACACCAACATGGCACATGTATATGTATGTGACAAACCTGCATGTTGCGCACATGTACCCTAGAACTTAAAGTATTAAAAAGAAAAAGAAAGAAAAAGAATTTTGATTCCCTTGTATGGTAGGCAGATTCTAAGAAGGCCCCTATTTCAGAAAAAGAGAACTAATAGAAGACATATACATATATGTACAGAGAGAAAGAGACAAAGACATACAGAGATTTATTAAAAGGAACTGGCTACATGACTATGGAGCCTGATGAGTCCCAAGATCTGTAGTTGGGAAACTGAAAACCCAGCAAAGAAGATGGTATGTTTGCAGTCCAAGTTCAAAGATCTAAGAACCAGGGCCAATGACATAGTTCCAGTTTGATGTCTGGTAGGCTTGAGCCCAGCAAGAGCTGACATTTGTTTCAGTTTGAGTCAGGAAAGAAAAAAAAAAAAAAAGTTCCAGCCTGAAGGCATTGAGGCAAAAGAAATTCCCTCTTTTTCAAGAGAGAAACAGTCTTTTGTTTTATTCAAGCCTTTCACTGATTGGATGAGGCCCACCTATATTAGAGAGGGCAATCTACTGTAGTCTATTGACTTACATGTTAAAATATCAAAAACATCCTCAAGAAATACTCAGAATAATGTTTTACCACATATCTGGGCATCCTGTGGCCCAGTAAAGTTGCACATAAAATTAACCATTATAGCCCCGGAGACCCCGAGCCCCTGATATACATAAACTTTCTTCCCATTATTCAACCAAACTCTAATCTAGATACTGCTGTAATGGGATTTTGCACATGTAATTATGGTTGTTGATCTTTAGGTAGGACAAGTGTCTAGGTAATCCTACCTAATCATATAAGCTCCTTAAAAGGACAGAATTTTCTCCAACTAGTTGTATAAGGGAAGCCAGAACTAAATTCCACCAACAAGAATGAGCTTGGAAGCAAATTTTCTCCTAGAGCCTCTACAGGAGAACCCAGCTGGCTGATGCCTTGATTTCAGCCTCCCAGCACCGGATACATTGAGCAGAGAGCAGCCACACTGTGACAGATTTCTGACCTACTGAACTGTGAACTAATAAATAAGTGTTGCTTAAAGTACAAAAGATAAAAATAAACAAAAAATAAAAGAGATAAAGATTTTCCAAAATAAACAGACACAGAAACAAAGACAAAAGTAAAGGGAATTCATTACCAGTAGATACCTACTACTAGTTTTTTAAGTTAAAATTAAAGGATGATCTAAACAGTAAAACAAACAAATAAAAAACCCCACAAAGATAGGAATGTATAAAAGTAAATCCTAAGGTAAAAACACAAACAAATACAGAATAAATAATACTATAATGTTAGTATGCAAATCACTTTTAATTTTAATGTAAAGTTAAATATGACTTTTTTAATTGTTAATTTTAATTTTTGTAGGCATATAGTAGATGCATGTTTATGGTGTAGATGAAATATTTTGACATAGGCATGCGATGCATAAAATGGGGTATACATTCCCTCAAGCATTTATCCTTGGTGTTACAAACAATCAAGTTATACTCTCTTGTTTATTATTAAATGTATAATTATATTATTATTGACCAAATCACTCTGTTGTGTCATCAAATAATAGGTCTTGTTCATTCTTTCTATTTTTGTTTCCTTTTGTTTTGTTTGGATACTCACGAACTATCCCCAGCTCTCTTCCACACCACTCCAAATTACCATTTCCTGCCTCTGATAACCATTCTTTTACTCTCTAGCTCCATAAGCTGAGATAACAGTACTTTAAAATATAACTACAAAAATTTAATGGATATAATTGTGACAAAAATATTACCATGGAAGGAGAAATGTGTAGAATTTGGATGTGATTGAAGTCAACTTAAAATAGAATGTTATAAGATGTTATATGTCAACCCCATTTTTCCTACAAGAAAAAACCCTATAGGTGATACACAAAAGCAAAAGAGGAAGGTATCAAGGAGTATCTCTACCAAAAAAATTAATAAATAAATAAAGGAAATTAGCAACAGAGGAAAAGAGGAACAAAAGAAACCAAGACAGAAACAATTTTAAAAAGAGAGAGAGAGAAGAGTAAGTCCTTCCTGTTAACACCTTTAAACATGAATGGACTAAACTCCTCAATCAAATGAGGTACGGTGGCTAAAACAAACAAAAAACCCCATTATTAGTTGTCTACAAGACACTCACTTTAGAGTAATAGACACACATAAAGTAATGCGATGAAGAAATATATTACATTCTAACGGTAAGAAAAAGAGAGTAATACTTTCAAGCACGACTTGAAAGTTTATGGCAATAAAATATGCTCTAAAAGGAAAAAAATGGCTAGGCACAGTGGCTCATACTTGTAATCCCATCATTTTGGGAGGCTAAGGTGGGTGGATCACTTGAGGTCAGGAATTCAAGATGAGCCTGGCCAACATGGTGAAACCTTGTCTTTACTAAAAATACAAAAATTAGCTGGGCATGATAACATGGGCCTGTAATCCCAGCCACTCAGGAGGCTGAGGCAGGAGAATTGCTTGACCCCAGGAGGCCAAGGTTGTAGAGAGCAGAGACTGTATCACTGCACTCAAATCTGAGTAACAGAGTGAGACTCTGTCTTAAAAAAATGGAAAAAAAATTCTCCCTAACTTTATACATGGACTATTAAGGGAGGCAAGGGGAGAGCAAACCATGTCCAAAGTTGGCAGAAGATGGAAATAACAAAAATTAGAGGATAAATAAATAGAAGTTAGAAAATGAAACAATACAGAAAAGTACATGAAACTATGGTTTTTAAAAATAAACAATACTGATAAATCTTAGCTAGACTAAAAGAGAGAAGACTCAAATAAAATTAGAAATAAAGGGAGATATTATAAATTCTCATGTCGCTGATGCCACAAACATAGAATCATAGATAGATTACTACGAAAAATAACTGCTTGGGTACCAGGCTTAATACCTGGACGACAAAATAATCTTTATAACAAAGCCCCATGATACAAGTGTATCCCTGTTAACAAACCTGCACATGTTCCTTTGAACTAAAAAGTTAGAAAAAATTAACATTTTTTAAAACAGAAATAAGACAAGTGCGGTGACTCACACCTGTTATCCCAACAATTTGGGAGGCTAAGGCAGGCAGATTGCTTGAGCCCACGAGTTTAAGACCAGGCTGGGCAATATGGTGAAGCCTTATTTCTTTAAAAAATACAAAAAAAAAAAAAAAAAAAAATTACCTGGCATGGCAATACTGTAGTCTCAGCTGAGAAGGCTGAGACATGAGGATCTCTCAAACCTGGGGAGTAAATGTGGCAGTGAGCTAAGATTGTACCACTGCACTCCAACATGAGTGACAGAGAGAAGCCCTGTCTCAAAAAAACAAACAAAAAATAGGAACAGAAAACAAAATCCTAAAATTCATATGGAACCATAAAAGACCACAGATAGCCAAAATGATCTTGAGTATAAAGAAAACAATGCTTGTAGGATATATCAGAAAAGTCAAGTAGTTGAAGAACCTGCTTCCTTAGAAGTCATTAAATTAACTGTTTATAATATTATCTTTTTTCATAGCTTCTGATTAAACAAAACTGCCTCTCAATAGAAACTACCCATTATCAAAAGTATTTATGCAGGAGGGGTTTCAAGATTCACTGTGTAATTTACAGTTACTTGGATTTCTCTCTTGGATCTCTGAGGGTACTTAATTTAGTTAGCTGAACAGCACTTCTGACTTTCTGTCTTACATTATTTTTTCATTCATAAATTCATACAGACCTATATAAGAAGTTCTGAATGCAAATCTTTTTAAGAGCTAACACCTTCCACAGCAGTTAATATAATGCTTGGTTTAGTGGTAGATTGAGAGAAATGGTGATTATTACACATCTTTCATGTAATTTTTAAAAAAGATTATTCACAGCTATGCATACATTTCTGCAACCACATATATAGCTAGACATATACATATATTCCAAATAAATTAGGTAAATGTATTTGTAACTAACTTTTAAAATACTGCTTGTTAAGAAATTAATGTTTGAAAACATGAAGTTAATACTGTATGATTAGCACAAAAAAGTCAATTTTCTATTAGGTACCCCTACACAAGAGCAAGATAAAGATCAGGCTACCCAGCATTTGCTGAAAAATTACTTGATAAAAATATTATTATATGTGAAGTATATATTCTCTTGAAAAATGGAAAAAATAAAACATAGGTAAATTGGACACAGTCACTGAGTGCCAGAGCAATTTTAACTCCAAAACCTATGTACGCGTCCTTTCCACAGTATCATAGCAGCACTGGCAGGCATTGGGTTTACCAGAATTATATGAACCAAAAGGGAATTCTGATTAAATGCTTTATTGTCTGATTAATTCCCACATAATAGATTCCTATATTATGTATGTTCCTAAAGTTAAAAGGAAAAGAAATTTTAGACTTGCTTCAGATTCACATGGTTAAGATTTTTCCAGTATTTTGCAAGCTATAGTTTTTCTGAATCTTTACAAAGTTAGGCATTGAGCTAAATGTCTTGTATATTACGTTACATAATACTAACAAAAATCCCATGAGATTAATACTGTACCATGCACATTTCATAGGATAAAACAAGTATAATGTTACCTTATTCAAGGACATATCAGTGACATGTAAATTGTAGATGTAGGATTTAATTTTTCATCTGACTCTAAAACCTAATATCTAAAACTGCCCCCAAGCTATGCACTCCCTATAGTCCTTCACTTTACTTTGGGCCCAGAAGTGGAAAAACCTGGGAATGACATTCAAATCTCTCATCTTCCAAATATTGTTATCCACATAAATTAAGTTTTGAAGCTGAATGGTATGAGAGTTCATTACATTATTCTAGAAATTTTATGTATCTTTGAAATTCTCTGTAATAAAAAGTTAAAAATAAGTTAGTTGTGACATGAATTTCAACTCAATGAAATAAATAAATTATGGTCCAGCATGGTAGTGTCTTCAAAAAACTCTCATTTTCTTTTCTATTGTCTAAAGAAGTCTCATAAACAAAAACTTTGATATAAATCCTATTTTCAGGCCACACATGCTGGCTCATACCTAAACAGTCCCAGAGCTTTTGGAAGATCATGTAAGGCCAGGAGTTCAAGACCAGCCAAGGTAACAGAATGACACCACATTTTTACAAAACTAGATTAATTAAAAATAAATAAAAATTAAAATATATAGTACTCCTAGCTACTTATGAGGCTGCAGTAGAAGGACTGCTTAAGCCTAGGAGTTCAAGACTATAGCATGCTATGATTATACTACAACACTCTGGTCTGGTCTGGTCAACAGAGAGAGATCCTACCTCTGAGACATATAAATAAAATATAAATATAAAATATATATAAAATATAAAAATATAAGTACTGTTTTCATAATTTTGAAGCACTAACCCATTATGCATCAGATAGCTTCCTACTACCAACAAAAAGTTTAGTAGGGTCATATTTGGCAGAAATTTTCATATAGTAAGTGCTTGCCATTAGCAAAACAATTTCAGAGGATTATTTTAAAAGAAGTGAGTTCTGGGCTAAGAAAATTTATTTATACAGGTACTTAATGGACTCAAAGTGCTCAATGAACACAGGTGGATTACCAAATTGGTTATATCCTTCAATGTCTTCCCTAATGAGATAACTGAATTAAGATTTCAAATGGAGAAAAAAAGAAGAGTTGATTTACATTAATACTGCCTTTCATTTATCTTTAAAGATGTCTTTCAGCCAGGTATGGTGACTCACGCCTACAATCCCAGCACTTTGGGAGGCTGAGGCAGGCAGGTCACTTGAGCCCAGGAGTTTGAGATCAGCCTGGCCAAATGGTGAAACCCCAACTCTACTAAAAATAAAAAAAATTGGCTGGGCATGGTGGAACATCCCTTGAATCCCAGCTACTCAGGTGGCTGAAGTGCAAAAATCACTTCAATCTAGGAGGCTGAGGTTGCAGTCAGCTGAGATTGTACCACTTCACTATAGCCTAGGTGACAGAGAAAGGCTGTCTCAAAAACAAAACAAACAAAAAGATACCTTTCATTTGAAGACAGTTCTAATTTTACAACTGTTAATGATATCAATGTTTAAAATTTAGTTACTATTAGAAACAGCATTTTTATGTTGTTGAAGATGCCTGTACTCAAGCCTCTTTCTCAAAAACTTCCACTGATTCCTTACTGACAATTCAATAAAGTCCTAAAACCTCAAATTAGGCATATTAATATTTGTTAAGACATTGAAAAATCTTACTTTTGAGCCAGGGAATCATATTCACTGCTTTCTGAAATTCAGTCTGTTTTGATTTTAAGTCACTAATTCACACTCTTTTCCCTTCCAAAAATGCCTTCACCTTTCCTTCTTCCTATTGCAATACTGTCTACAGTTGAGGGCAGTTGTTCCTAACGTCTTCCTCTTGCTCAATGCCTTTCATTTAATAGCCTTACAAAAATCAGATGAAAGTTACAAACCCTTGTCACATTGAAACACACAAAATTTTGCATGTAATTTCACATAATTCATAGGTCCCCTCTGAAGCCATGAATCTCAGTTCAAAATTTTTAAATGAAGACAACTGCATACTGCAGACATACCACAAAAGGCCTGGTGTATATGCGCATTTCTCTAAAGTTATAAAGACCATGAGAGGAGAGAGATAAGGACAGAAATAGACAGAAGGTATGTACAGGCAGACAGATTACTTTGAGGAAGGGCCCTGAAAAAAAAGTAGAGATTATGGTAAGACCCAAAGAAAGAATAAACAGGATTTATATATGCAGGGATGTAGGCTTAGGGCATTATGCCAAGGGAATAATATAAGGGAGTGAAAAATGATTGAATGATAAACATTCATTTAGCTGATATGATAGTTTATCAATATCAATAAGTATACATAGCTCTTACGATACTGTATTATAATTATCTGTTGATGCACCTCTTTTTCCAACTAGCAGATACGCTATAAGCACTTAGCACAGTACCTCATTCAAAAACTGTATGCAAAAATGTTAGTTGAGTAAATGTTGAAAGGTGAAATGGTAGGTTCAGTTACAGAAATCTTGTGATGTCACAAGATTTTGGGAAGTATTTTAAAAACTATGAATTGCTTAAGAACTTAAACTTCAGCCAGGCACGGTGCCTCGTGCCTATAGTCCCAGCACTTTGGGAGGGCGACGCAGGTGGATCATGAGGACAGGAGATCAACACCATCCTGGCTAACACAATGAAACCCCGTCTCTACTAAAAAAAAACACAAAAAAGTTAGCCAGGTATGGTGGAGGGTATCTGTTGTCCCAGTTACTTGGGAGGCTGAGGCAGGAAAATGGCATGAACTTGGGAGGTGGAGCTTGCAGTGAGCCAAGATCACGCCACTGCACTCCAGCCTGGGCAACAGAGCAAGACTCCATCTCAAAAAAAAAAAACAAAAACAAAAACAAAAACTTAAAATTCATAAGTATCAACCAACACATAAAATATATATCCCCCTAATATTTTCTTTTCTTTTCTTTTCTTTTTTTTTTTTTGAGACGGAGTCTTACTCTGTCACCCAGGCTGGAGTGCAGTAGCCGGATCTTGGCTCACTGCAAGCTCTGCCTCCCGGGTTTATGCCATCCTCCTGCCTCAGCCTCCCGAGTAGCTGGGACCACAGGCGCCTGCCATCTCGGCAGGCTAGTTTTTTTGTATTTTTTGGTAGAGATTGGGTTTCACCGTGTTAGCCAGGATGGTCTTGATCTCCTGACCTCGTGATTCGCCCGCCTGGGCCTCCCAAAGTGCTGGGATTACAGGCTTGAGCCACCGCGCTCGGCCAATATTTTCATTAGACTAATTCCTCTTATAAATTTTAACAATACTCTAAAATCCAGTTTTTAAAATTACTTACATTAAATAAAATTCCAAAGCATTAAAAATAGTTTATGGCAATACATCTTTCAAATTCATGCTGGTCTCTTTTTAACTCATTGGAAAAGAATATTAAACTTCAAGCTGGATGCAGTGGCTCACGCTTGTGATCTCAACACTTTGGAAGACAGAGGTGGATAGATCACTTGAGGTCAGGAGTACGAGAGCAGTCTGGTGAATATGGTTAAACTGTCTCTATTAAAAATAAAAAAAATTAGTCAGGCATGGTGGAGCACCCCTGTAATCCCAGCTACTTGAGAGGCTCATGTGAGAATTACTTGAACCCAGGAGGCAGAACTTGCGGTGAGCTAAGATCGCACCACTGTACTCCAGACTGAGCAACAGAGCAAGACCCCCCCTCAAAAAAGAAAAGCCTAGAAGAAATAAATTCAAGGAGAATAACAAATAACATCTCCAGTCTCTATCTTGGTCAAGTTTCAGTCTTCATTTCTATTTTTAATGAAAGCAATTTATAAAAATAATATGTTGTATCTTGATTATATGTGTCAGTATCTGAAGTCACTAATGAGCCTAGAATCACTCACACGCAAAATAAGCCATCAAGTTATTGTGACAAAAAGCATTGTTTTCAACCACTATGCAGGAAGTAAATACTAAAAAATAAAATTGCCTAGACAGTTAATATCCTCATCTTCCTTCCAATACATTCCAACAAATCACTTACCATTGGGATCACAGTAGTGCAGCTGACCCTTCTTAGCCATCTGTGCATCAGGTCATGCTCCATGTCATTAACTTCAGCCTTTAATAGCTCTAGCTCCCCTTTCTCAAGTTGCAGTTGCTTTGCTAACCTCTCCATCCTTGCTTGTTGATGTAACAGCAAGGCTCTATAGCATTAAAGATAGGGCGCTTGCAGAGGATAACACTGAAAAAGTTACCTGGAAATTTATGTATAAAATAATAATAAGAAATCCTATCATCTAACTTTAATTGGCATTTGCTCAAATTTCTTTCAAGTTTTATCCTGCTTATATGGAATAGAACTAGATAGTCCAAAATGTAACTGCTGCACCTATACATCCATGTAGTTATGTGATATTTTCAATCAGATTCTTTCAAACTGTGTGTATATTTTTAAAAGGCCCAATATCACACATATTAGTATGTTCATTCTAATTCCACTTCTACCATATAATTATCGTTACTCCTTTCAGGACTATTTTCCCCCAAAGTTTAAATTCTTTCACTTTGATGAAGATTATACTCCCTCTAAAAATGTATATTCCCCTCTCTGAAGTCTGTACTTTTGACAACATACATTTTACTCATTGGCATCTTTCTCTCATTATCCTGAGAAGTGTTTTAGGTTTTCTCATGCTGGATTTTTCATAAGAAAAATGTATAGGACTTTGTATGTAAGTAAATTTATAGATGACTCTGAAGGACTTGCCTTATCCTTATAAATTATGTTGTTCAACATTTAATAAATATTAAACAAACTTAATAGTGAATATAAATAACTTTTATTTTGAATAAGAATTTTTCACTTCACCACAAAGATCGAATTTCATAAAACAATTAAAATTCACCCTGTATGTACGCATAGTCATCTGATTCAGAACTAGAACTCTGATATTTCTGACTTTTTTTTTTTTCCTCCAGGGCCTGGAGTCACTAAAATTGGCTGAATAGGTTCTGGCACTGCCAAATATTCACTTTGGTCCACTAAATTTTAAATATTTTCAGTTGTTGCTCCACCTACAGTAATTTTTAAAACTGCAGATAGTTGTGGTATTATCTGAGGAGACTGTGATAGGGCACACGAAGGTCCACTTCATTGTGTATATGTAATGGGCATGGGATTCACATTCACTGAAAGCTTTGATTGGCTATACATTCCCCTTGAAGAAGAACTTCAAGGTGTTACAGTGCCTGCATAGAGAAAATGCCAATTACCATGAAGCAAGTTGATTACTGATGGGTGAAAGACTCCTATTAACTGCTGTTCCAGGTCTTTGAGAAGGTTCAACTATAATTTCTATCCTTTTCATGAATCCTCTGGGTGAGCTAAATGTTGTGTATGGGATACATGCTACTGAATGATTTCACTGTTTCTGACAGCCAGGAGGTCCTGACTAGGTGGCAAGAAGACATGAGCACTTGGGTGGCCCAACTGGGAAGACTGTGCTTGATGCTGAGGAGAGCTGAAGGGTGAAGAACATTGAGAGGTAGGTGGTGGCTGGTAAGCTGACTGAGAGATCTGCTGTTTGTGAGAATACTGAGATGGCTGATAGTTCTGTTGATGTGCATAAACAGGTAAAGCATGCTGGCTATAATGAGGCAGTGGGCCCTGTAGTGAGAACTGCCATGGCGTACTGTGACAGGTGCGCCTCACACAAATAGAACCAGGAGAACCATAGATATTGCTTGGAATTTGTAAACCTCTTGGTACCATCTGTCCAGAAGCAAGGTTTTGAGATCCTGCAATGGTAACAGGATTTGTACTATACTGAGGAATATGTACAAATGAAGGAGGAGGAGGTGGTGGTGATAGTGAAGATCTTTGCATAGCAGATAGATTCATTTCCATTTGCATGGAAAATGACTGTTGAGGTGGCTGTGAAGGAGGAATACCTGCATTTCTGTACTGTTCAATCACAAAAATTAAATTATAGTTGTAAGTGGCAGTTACAACAGCTGGTGCTTAGTCTTTGAACAAAATATATACACTGTTTTACCTACTCTTTGGTGTAGATCAATATGCCCATCACTTGAGCTATGTACCAGCATTTGTCCACCATTAAGTTGAGCTCCATTTCCTGGGTGATAACCACTAGAAGACTGAATACCCAAGTTAATATACAAATGGTAATTTCTATTCATCTTGTCATTTGGACTACGGTATTCCAAATATAAATATTTGTTACTCTCCTGGAAAAGGGCTTGGCAACAGGCATCAGGATTATTACTGTTCTGAGAGGGAAAAATGACAAAAACTAATACTAAAAAAACTGAAAATAGGGAAAATCACTCTTTGACTAACAGAAAAATTCAACTGTCTTAGAGTAAATAAAAATACTGGTTTCATCATAAATAATTTCAAACTCAGTGATCCCATAAAAGATATCAAAGTATTCATACACTTTACAAACACTTAACTTACATTAGTTTACTTGTATAGCAGATTTATATTACATTACACTACTGCTAGAGAAATGTTACAAACACTGGAAAAACTGCTAATAAATAGTCTCTCAACAAGTTTTCTGATTCCAGGTATAAGACTAATTTTACATTTGTTACATCTCTATAAACTGAAATACTGAAGTAATCTTAGATTCACCACAATTGCTGCATTATATAAATAACATCCTTTATTAATATTTAAACTGGCAAACATAAAAATTACCATGCTTTAGTTTTCAAAAACCCAAAAGGAAAAAAAAATTACAATGAAATCCCAAGGAAAAAAATCAAAATTCTAAAGCAGTCTTCACTTTTTAAAACTACATTTACCCCACTACCTAAATTCAGTTGTCTTCATGCTTACAACAGATTTAAGTTAAGCAAAACAATCAATGACAACAACAAAATCAACATTTTTATCAACTCTGCCACAAT
This sequence comes from Papio anubis, assembly GCF_008728515.1. Lineage (NCBI taxonomy): Eukaryota > Metazoa > Chordata > Mammalia > Primates > Cercopithecidae > Papio > Papio anubis. The sequence continues at coordinate 2,275,631 of NC_044997.1, forward strand.
TAGGGCAATTTAGCAGTAAAACTTATCTCTATTATTTTAACAAAACTCATGCATCCGGAGTTTTGAATTTTTCTTTCCCATTAAGAAATGGCTTGGTATTCTTTCAAAATCATTTACTAACTTGAATTGTTTAAAATTATCCATTTAGAACAATTCATCATGTTGGATATAAAAAAGCTCTGGAAATAAATGCTTGGTGCTGCAAAGTGAAACCAGAACTCAGGCAAAAGTTTTCTCAGCAAGGCAATTTACCTCTGCAGAAGGGTTCCACTCACATCAATCAAGATTGCAAGAGCACAGGGAACAAAGGAGAACAGGGGATTTTTATCTCTGATGAATGGTCCTTACCTCTGTCACTTCCCCATGGGCTGGGGTTGGACTGCACAATCTGAGCTGACCTGCTTGGCTACTTGCAAATATATTTCTAAATATGGAAGGAAAGAGGGACATGAGGAACAGTGGTGAAGCATGTGAGATGTGAAGTTTTGGGGGAACAATGGGTACATGTAACCAAGGGAAGAGATGTGAGTTACTGATTAGAGCTGTCAGGAAGTGGGTGGGCTTTTTACAGTAACTAGCAGGCATGTAGAACAAGAAAGTTAGGTTTGGGAACAAAGAACAAGGCAGTTAACAGGCTAAACCTTTGAAGGGAAACTCAGAAAAATTCATTGTATCTTACAATCACAGCAAGGCAAAATTTTTCATGATTTATGTGTGTGTTCATGGTTAAGCATGTATGTGTGTGTGAGGGCTCCCTCTGTTGCCCAAGCTAGAGTGCCATGGTACAACATAGCTCTCCACAGGCTCAAACTCCTGAGTTCAAGTGATCCTCATAACTCAGCCTTCTGAGTTGCTGGGATTACAGGTGTGGGCATTAGGCCTGGCTCCAAAATATTAGAAATTTTGTACAACAATAGTCACAAGAAAAATTTCTCCATTCAAGAATTTAAGAAGTCTCATAAAACAGTTTTCTACTAAAATGAGAAATACAAACTATTTTATTAATCTTAGAATATTTATTTCTCAGATTTATTTGCATGATTTTCAAATGACATGAGAAAGTTATCATATTTCTTAAATTGCAACAACTACTTTTTTCTAGGATGAAACATTTTTATGCCCTAAAGGATTGCCTACTCTGATTAATTTCACATTTACACATGCAGAAAATTTACATAGTTTGACTACAGGCACTTAATTAACTGGATAGTTTCCTGACTCCCAGTATCCTTTCCATTATAATACAGTAATTGTCAAAGACAATGTTAGGTCAAAAGTAAAGTACTATACTGGGGGAAGTAAAAGAAGGGTAAGTCACATAAACCTTTGTAAAACATATTCTCTTAAAGCTCAAGAATTGATTTTGTGACTGGGTACAGTTAATCCCAGCACTTTGGGATGCTCAGGCAGGTGGATCATGAATTCAGGAGATTGAGACAATCTTGGCCAACATGGTGAAACCCCATCTGTACTAAATATATAAAAATTAGCTGGGCATAGTGCCACATGCTGGTGGATGCCTGTATTCTCAGCTACTCAAGTGGCTGAGGCAGAAGAATCACTTGAACCTGGGTGTCACATATATCTGTGTGAAGAGACCACCAAACAGGTTTTGTGTGAGCAATAAAGCTTTTTAATCACTTGGGTGCAGGTGGACTGAGTCCAAAAAAGAAGTCAGCAAAGGGAGATGGGGTGGGGCAGTCTTACAGGGTGTGTAGTGGAAAATTACAGTCAAAGGGTTTTTTTTCTCTTGTGGGCAGGGGAAGGGGTTACAAGGTGCTCAGTGGGGAGCTTCTGATACTCATTGTCCAGAAGAAGATCAATTGATCAGTTAGAGTGGGCCAGGAACAAATCACCATGATAGAATGTCATCAGTTAAAGCAGGAACTGTCCATTTTCACTTACTTTGTGGTTCTTCAGTTGCTTCAGGCCACCAGGATATGTACGTGCAGGCTTGGGCTCACAGGCCTGACGCTGGGAAGTGGAGGTTGCAGTGACCCAAGATTGCACCACTGCATTCCAGCCTGGCAATAGAGTGAGACTCCACCTCCCAAAAAAAAAAAAAAAAAAAATTGTCAGAACTTCAAAACAATATATATTTTCCCTATAAAGCTTGTCACTAAGTACTTTTAAAATACTTTCTAAATAACATGGAAAAGTATTAGGTGAAGTTTAAGAAGACTATAATCATAATTCAAAGATCTGTTTTTTTCTGAATATTTTTGAAAACCATACTAATAAAAGAAGAATAACTAGACATTAAAAAGAAATTTTAGGATCAAAGGATTCAAGTTAGTTGTCAACAAGAAAATGTTGAGAGGTGACAGCATATTGACAGCCCGTGCTCACTCTGGGCACCTCCTTGGGTCTTGGCGCCCACTCTGGCTGTGTGTGAGGAGGCCTTCAGCCTGCCGGGGCACTGTGGGAGCCCCTCTCTGGGCTGGCCAAGGCTGGAGCTGGCTCCCTCTGCTTGCAGGGAGGTGTTAAGGGAGAAGCCCGGGTGGGAACTGGGACTGCACCTGGCGCTCACTGGCTGGCATGAGTTCTGGCAGGTGTGGGCTCCACAGGCCCCACACTTGGAGCCGCTGGCCAGTGCCACCGGCCCAGGGCCAGTAGCTGTAGAGGGTGTGCCCGGTTCCACAGCACTGCTGACCTGCCTGCGCCATGCTCGAATTCTCACTGGGCCTCAGCTGCCTGAGGGCTTGGGAAGGGCAGGGAAGGGCTTGGGACCTGCAGCCTGCCAGGCCCAGGCCCCCACACAGTGGGCTGCCACGTGCCTTAGCCTCCCTGGCCAGTGCGGCCTCCTGCTGTGCCTGGCACTTCCTCCCATGGACCACCCAAGGACTGAGGAGTGCAGTCACATGGCACTGGACTGGCCGGGCAGGCTCCGCTGCAGCCATGGTGGGGGATCCACTAGGTGAAGCCAGCTGGGTTCCTGAGTCAGTGGGGACTTGGAGAACTTTTATGTCTAGCTGGAGGATTGTATATGCACCAATCAGCACTCTGTGTCTAGCTCAGGGTTTTTAAACACACCAATCAGCACCCTGTGTCTAGCTCAATGTTTGTAAATGCACCAATCAGTGTTCTGTGTCTAGCTAATCTAGTGGGGATTTGGAGAACTTTTATGTCTAGCTAGAGGATTGTAAACACCAATCAGTACCCTGTTCTATGGACCAATCAGCGCTCTGTAAAATGAACTAATCAGCAGGATGTGGGTGGGACCAGATAAGGAAATAAGAGCAGGCGGCCCAAAAGGGCAGTGGAAACCCCCTGGGGTACGCTTTCACACTGTGAAGGCTTTGTTGGTTTGCTCTTTGCAATAAATGTTGCTGCTGCTTACTCTTTGAGTCGGCACTGATTTTATAAACTGTAACACTCACCATGAAGATCTGCAGCTTCACTCCTGAAGCCATCAAGACCACGAACCAATTGGGAAGAATGAACAACTCCAGACGCACTGCCTTTAAGAGCTGTAACACTGACCACAAAGGTCTGCAGCTTCACGCTTGAAGTCAGCCAGACCATGAACCCACCAGAAGGAAGAAACTGTGGACACATGTGACCATCTGAAAGAACAAACTCCAGACACACCATCTTTAAGAACTGTAACCCTCACTGTCGTTGCCTGCGACTTAATTCTTGAATTCAGCGAGACCAAGAACCCGCAAATTCCGGACACAATGTCACTGTTAGAAACCCGAAGGAAAACACATCTAATTAGGAAACTACTAAAATATGAGTTTCACTTAAAATCTAAATCAATTGTGGAAGCACTATTAAGTAATATACCTATTAATAAGCATGTATTTTAATGTTTTGTCAGTGAATTGATCTAAATAATAATATTGCAAAAAAGAGACAAAGTTTGTATCTGTCAGCCTATTCAATATGTATCTGTAAAGTAATAAATTATTTTTTCCCACAAAGAAAATTTGAAAATACATATTCAAGATATTTAAATACTGTCTGTATGAAAGTGTTGTAAAAGAAAAAAAATCACAGTCAGTCTACAATAAGCTGCTAAACTTAAGACTGCATTCTTTTCTTAAAATGGATAATCAATTTATTAAAAAGCAAAAAATAAAATTATTTAGGTTAGTAAAGAGGTCAAAGTTTTTGTGAAAAATAACAGAGTCTTCAAAATAATCTTGGATTAGAAAACGAAAGCCCAGAGAGGCATGAAGAGTTATACATTAAATGTAAACTATTAAATCATATATATATTTTGGAAATAGAGAAACTTCCCCAAGCAAATAGGTGCTAAGTCTCCAAGTTAATATACTCTGTTAGTCCCAGGGAGGGGAAAAAGTAAACAACTTAGCACACTATTTGAATACAGTAAGTTATCCCATTCCTTTAGTTTGGTTAAGTGAGATGAAACTCTGGGCCATGAAAAAGTTGTTGACAACAATGGTCTAAATAATAAAAACAAAGTCAGAAGTATTTCATGCCCTAGGATGAGGAAAATGATTGCAAGGACAGTAGGTTAAATGAGAAACCCCACTTATGCTTAGTTTCAATCCACTTAATCCTTTGCTTTTTTGAGAGACCAAATCATGCAACAAGTAATGACTAAGATTCAGACTGGGGATTTTTAAAAAGGCATATTAACACAAAAACTGTAAGTCCAAGGTCTAGACCTAGTAAAAAGGCTTGCAAAATAGCGAAAGGTTTATGTTAGATCCTGAGTTGCTCAAACTATAGTAAGGTAAAGTTTTAAGATGACAAATGTCTGCGTGTAAGGAAAAAAAATAGGTAAAAGTACAAATCACAACATTTGAAAAAAAATCCTCGAAAAAGAGATTGTTGTCCCTTTAGGGAGAGCACAAATTCTGTTCCAGAGATGAACTATTTGAGTGAATGAAAATAAGCAAAGAGAGCAAAGAGCAGATTTAGAGTCATATATTAAAAAGTATTTATTTTTCTCATAACAGTGTGAAATATATATCTTGGGACCCTTCAAGCTGGGAACTGCTCAGGCCATATCTGCCTTCCATTCTATTCAAAGTCTATTCTATTCAAAGTCTGCTCACAGAGACAGATGCATATTCTGATTGCCTCCTTTGGAAAGACTTAACAGAAACTCAAAAGAATGTAGCCATCTGTCTCACACCTAGCTGTGACCTGCAAGCTCCCAGTGGTGGGTGGGAGGGGAAGTACATGGAAGGTGGGGAGGGGCAGGGGGCTTGTTTTGAGTTATCTCTGCCTTTCCAGACAGAACTAATGTACATATTATATTGTTATGTTATGTTATATTATATTATATTATATTATATTATATTATATTATATTGTATTTATTATATTGATGCCTCATGTCTTCCTAAAATGTGTAAAACCAAGCCATGCCCTGACTACCCTGGACACGTGTCTTCAGGATTTCTTGAGGCTGTGTCACAGGTGTGTCCTCAACCTTGGCAAAATAAAATTTCTAAATTAACTGAGACATATCTTAAATTTTGGGGGTTCACATTTTGGTAACCACAAAGGGATTGTGAGTAGAGATGCCCCTGACCTTTGACAAACCTCCTATTGGTGCTTGGAACCAGCTTGAGCTAATTTTATGGCTGAAACAAATATGACAATTTGCTGAGGTCTGATTCCAGAGAGTCCCTGATTTCCCAAAATCTGATCAAGATTTTGCTGTACAACTCCCCCCCCTTTTTTTTTTTTTGGAGTTTTACTTGCTTCCAACACAAGGAAGGCATTTTTTCCTGCTTCTGTGATGATGGAAGGCAGGCAATTCCTTTATGGAATCTGAGCTCCATTTCAAAAAGAAAGATGAGTTTGGATTTTTTTCCTGCTTCCAGGATAGTAGAGAGCAGTTTACAGCCTAAGATCCATCAATAGGTAAAAAAACTAGTTTGGGATTGTGTCTTGCAGACTATTTTTAAGCAACTAAAGTTAGCATTGTTAGATATGAGTTCTAAATTTCTTTTCAAAGTGTAGCAGGACCAGTCACAGACAAAACCTCTCAGACACTGGTTTTAATCAGCTGGGAGCATCTGTAGACTCATGTCTCAATGTCTGAGCTCTCTGAAGTAAAGATTCCTGTCCCTTTTAAGGGCTTACAACTCTAAGGGGTCACGTGAAATGGTCTTCAGGCAGGGATATGTGACTGAGGGCTACATGCATCAGTGATGGGGGCTAGCATAACAGAACAGAAAGTTTCACAATGCTTACTCATACAATGTCTGGAATCTATAGGTAACACAAGTGGTTAGATTGGGAGTTAATCTTTAACTACCATGCCTGATTTTTGGTACCAAGCCTTCTGGCTGTTGATGTCCCTTCTACTTCTTTTTAACTTTTTGCTTTTTTTTTTTTTTTTGAAACAGGAGACAATAGGACAGGTGGTCTACTTCCTTATTTCCCCCTGTGAGAATCTCACTTATTAGTGGGAATTCTGACTCTTATTTTCACTATCTAGGTCTTTCTGTGAGACAGATCGACAGTGATTCATGTAGTACATTTGCACTGAAGTATTTTGGTGAACTAAAATCATGAAAAAGATTCTCATTATTTGAAGGAGCAAAGGCAGTAAGCAGGGGAGCAACAAGAAGGTTCCTATTACTAAAGCATCAATGTGTCAGCATGTTCCATTCTTTGCTTTCTACTTTTAAACTTAACTTCCTCAACAAGCAACCTTTTTTGATTACCTGCTCCACCCTGACTCATTTCAATCACCTCCTCTGTGCTGACTCATTCCGAATACCTACTCCACCCTGACTCATACCTATTGCCTGCTCCACCCTGACTCATTCCAATTACCTGGTCCACACTAACTCCTGATTACCTGCTCCACCCTGACTCATTCTGATTACCTGCTCTGTAATAACCATTTTTCCTGCCAAACCAGTCACCCTGTCACATTCTTTAGATTAGCTAATGGGAATTAGTTTAGCTTGTGTGGCCCTTCCCCTCCCTTGTCCAAGTGTTCACTTACCATTGTTCCATCTGTAAGGGTTCACCCTTCTATACAGGTAACTTGTCTTGCTGAGAATTTTTTTAAAAATTAGCTTGCTGTTTCTTTTGTGGCATCAAAACTTTATTAATAACAGCAATGATAACAAGCTGGTGTGAATTTCTGCTTACACTTAGAGCACTCAGAAATCACATAATTCGTTGATAATTTAGCAGCATTTTGTCCTAGCTGAAATATGGTTAATGAGAATTTAAAAGGTTTTTTTTTTTGTTGTTGTTGTTGTTAAAAGAGCTCAGTGGTTAAAAGTCAGCTTAATTAGAAGGCTAACATGCAAGATGTGTTTGTGCATGTATGCATGTGCACAAGTTTGCATTTAAAAAGCCTTCAGTTTTTGGTTATTTCTGTTAATCTCTCCAAAGTCCTTGTCTTTCTTTTAGCAATTTTTGTTTTCTTCCAAGTTCACTGAATTCTGTTTTTCACCTGATTTTTTCACTAAAATAGTATTGAGCAAAGGCTACTCTTGGATTTTTAAGAAAGAATGTAGTTTAGACACTCAGAAATTTCTTTGTTTAAAAAAAAATGTAAGTGCACTGTAAAAGTGTCTCCCTCTAGCACAACTTTTTCTCTGTACCTTATGACGTGAAATTTGCAATTGATTTTCACCTGAGTTGTTTCTTTTAATATGCAAGCTTAACATATTAATATTTAGCTAACATTTGCATAGAATTGTAAAACAGGTTTTCAAGAATCTGAAAGTCTAAGGTAGAAAAAAAAAACTGTGTAGGAGTTTTTTATGAATCTGTAAATGGTACTTCCATAAGCATGTCTGATATGTCTATTTATTTGTGTGGTGTACATCATGTTTCTCTACTAAAAACATATAAATAAGCCCTAATTAATTGGCTTAGAGAAAAATAAAGTTGTTTAAATAAGATACTAAAAATGAAAAGACTAGTCAAATGCTTTTTCAATTTTATGTAACTAAGGTAAAATCTTTAATAACTCAGTTGACTTTAAAATTCATGGTAAAGTAATATGAGAAATTGCCGAGACCAGCTCGGTCATGGAGACCCCAACTCAGCGGCGCTAGATAAATTAAAGACACACACACAGAAATACGGGGTGTGGAGTGGTAAAACAGGAGTCTCAGAGCCTTCAGAGCTGAGAGCCCCAAACAGAGATTTACGCACATATTTATTGACAGCGAGCCAGAGATAAGCATTGTTTCTATAGATTATATAGATTAACTAAAAGTATGCCCTACAGAAAACAAAGGGATGGGCTGAACCAAAGGGATGAGCTCTGGCTAGTTACCTGCAACAGGAACATGTCCTTAAGGCACAGGTAGCTCATGCTATTTTTTGTTAGTTAGGAATGTCTTTAAGTGGTTTTCCGCCCTGGGTGGGCCAGGCGTTCCTTGCCTCATTCCAGTAAACCCAAAACCTTCAGTGTGGGTGTTATAGCCATAATGAACATTTCACAGTGCTGAGAGATTTTGTTTATGGCCACTTTTGGGGCCAGTTTATGGCCAGATTTGGGGGTCTATCATCAGCAAGTCTCCCTTCTTGTTTTTGCAAAGTGACAAAAGCAAAGGCAGCTTTGTCACGGTAAGTTACTTCTCACAGGAGTTGGGATCTGCATCTGCAGACTATACAAGGACAAACGACCCAGATTGAAAGCACAATCATCATTGAAATCAGAGCTTCCAAGAGTTTTTAGCCATTTTTATGGGTTAAGAGCTGCTAATCTGGCTGCAGGTCCAGTTCCTGGCATTACAGTCAGGTGTGTCTGGAATGCTTTAAATATTTCTTCTTTTAATTTTGCAATATCAAAAGACAAGTTTGTAGAGTGTCCTTCTAGATGCTTTTTTATTATTTCCCAAATTTTGATCTTAATAAGAGTCATTAATAGTTTCCACAAATCCTTATGTTTAGCTCCTACAGTGGGATGTATCATTTGAGGTTGAGGTGCCACTATTCTGCCATGTTTTCAGATAATAGCAACTGCTGCATATTTCTTACTATTTCTACCATCTGACTGTTTTGTTTAGACTAGCTGAACATAGTGAGGCTGTGGCACACAGACTGAGAGGTGCAATTCACACTAAACATCCCCTTAGGGGATCAATCAATGATGATTCCATAGGAATTGTTGTGCAGCACCTCTGCCTGTTCTGCAATGCAATCTTCCCAAACAAGTACATTCAATATTTCTAGCCAGGTCCAACTGTGTTTACAAATAGGTTTTTGAGGGCGGTATGCCTTAATTACAGGAGCAGATTTATTATGGTAAATACTGAGATCAGAAAGCATGTGTAACTGTGTCATAGAGTGATTACATCCAGGTATTATTGCCAGCCAATATTGATAAATATGCCCAATAAGTATACTTGTTCTCTGTGTCAGCCCTTGTTGAAGGAATACTCATGACAATGGTGATCACTGCTATCATAACTATCATTAAATTACTAATTGTGACTGGTTGTTCTGCTGTCCTCAGGTTTTATTCTGCCATCTGTGACAGCTTCTTGATCTGTCCCCAGGTAGGTGGCTGTGTTTAATGCACGTTACTCATGACAGTTGGGGTCCTCCTCAACATCAGTCTCAATATGGCTGCAATTGGGGGGGTCCTTGGGATCCTCCTGTAATTTATTCTTTGGCATCTGGCTCATGATAAGGTTTCAGGTGTCTCGATGGTACCATCCAACTCAGCTGTTGATTCAGTTCTGGAGAAACACAAGCATAACCTCAATCCCAAGTTATTTATTTTAGCTATTTCCCAAATTTTTGTTATTAGATCTCTCCACCAAATCAGTTGTTCTGCTTCTGTCTTTGCAGCTGGTTTCTGTAGATGCTGTCCAGCTGTTGATAGCATCCGGTCTTTAGGCAGGCCTAAACAATTTAAGATCAATAATGCTAGATTAAATTGTATATGAGGTGTTTTGTAGTCCCTATTTTCCTCCTTTTGCTTTTGAAACTGCTGTTTCAGGGAGAGAGTCATTCTTTCTACTATGGCTTGTCCTTGAGAATTATAGGGGATGCCAGTAATGTGTTTAATATTCCATATACGGAAAAATGTAGCCAGAGCTTGACCAGTATAGCCTGGTGAATTCTCTGTTTTAATAGAAGCTGGAATGCCCATAACTGCAAAACAGGTGATATTTAACACAGGCAGAAGACTCTTCTGATTGGCATGTAGCCCAAAGTGAGAAAAGGTGTCCACACATACATGTACATAAGCTAGTCTTCCAAACAAGGGAACATGTGTGACATCCATTTGTCAAAGAGAATTAGATTCCAATCCTCGAGGAACAACTCCTACTGTAAAACATGAGGAATGCACCACTTGGCAAGTTGGGCATTGCTGAATAATAGCTTTAGCTTATTTCCAGGTAATGCTGTATCTGCATTTGAAACCAGAGGCATTGACATGGGTTAAATTGTGAAAGTGTCTGGTATCAGATATTGCGGTAGCAACTAGGCCATCAGCCATTTGACTCCCTGCAGTCAAAGGTCCCAGAAGAGGTGTATGATCCCTAATATGAGTGATGAAAAAGGGTTCATTTTACTCCTAACTGCTGTAATTGGGTAGAAAGTCATCAGTTGTTCATCTATATGAAATCATAATTGACCATTTTCAATTAATTGTGTGGAACGAACCACATATGAAGATTCAGAAATCACACTAATAGGCATATCAAAGGCAGTCCATACCTCAATTACAGCTAAAAGCTCCACTTTTTGAGCTGAGGTATAGAGTGTCTGAAAAACTTTACCTTTCAAAGCAGAATAAAACTAGCCTATCTGTAAAAACATTCTCAGCACCTTCAATTAGTTTAAATTTAGTTATTTTAGGGAGAATCCAAATAGTTAATATCAAAAATTGAAATAATTTTGTTTTAGGAAAATGATTATCAAGAATACCCACAAAGTCAGCTAAATGCGTTTGCCAGGTAAGACTGTTTATGAAAGCTTGCTGTATTTGTGCCTTTGTGAGAGGCACAATAATTTTTCCAGGATCATTTCCATGTAATTTAATAATCTGTGTTCTCCCATTTCCTATCTGAGTAGCAATTTGATCCAAATAAGGAGTTAGAGTCTGTGAATTAGTATGTGGAAGAAAAAGCCATTCTACAAAGTCCTGCTCTTGGACAATGACACCAGTAGGTGGATGTTGAGTTGGAAAAAATCAGCAAATCTAGAGTCTTCTCTGGATGTATTCATTTGAGCTTCATAGACTTGCTTTTCAATCAGCTGTAACTCTACCTCAGCTTCCTTTGTTAATTGCCAAGGGCTAGTGAGACTAGGACCTCCTCTAAGGGTAGAAAATAGATTACTCATGGCATAGGTAGGAATGCCTAGAGCAGGTCATATCCAGTTAATGTCCCCTAGTAATTTTTGATAGTCACTTAATGTTTTCAACTGATCCCTACGTATGGTTACTTTTTGTGGCACTACTGTAGTATCATTTACTAAGGTCTGCAAATAGGAGTAAGGAGTTGTAGTCTGCATTTTGTCAGGAGCTATAATTAAACCAGCACAATAAATCAAATTTTGCAAGTGATCATAACATTGGAGTAATATTTCTTGAGTGGGAACAGCACAAAGTATAGCATCCATATAATGAATAAATGTAACATTGAAAATTTTTTACCAGTAGGTTCAATTGCTTGCCCTACATACGTCTGGAAAATTGTTGGACTGTTTAATATGCCTTGTGGTAACACTTTCTACTGAAAATCCTTAGCAGGTTGCAGGTTGTTTACCATGGGAATTGTAAATGCAAACCATTCACAGTCTTCAGTAAAGAAACAGTCTTTTAAATCTAAGACTATTAAAGACCAATTTTTTGGAATCATAGCAGGAGAAGGCAGTTCTAGCTGCAATGTATCCATAGGTTATATAGCTGAATTAATGGCTCTTAACTCAGTTAACATTCTCCATTTACTTGATTTTTTCTCAATTACAAAAACTGGAGAATCTCAAGGGGAAAATGTTGGAGTTGTGTGTCCTTTTTCCAATTGTTCATTAACTAAGTCCTCTAAAGCCTCCAGTTCTCTTTATGTAGTGGCCATTGTTCTATCCAAATTGGCTTATCTGTTAACCATTTTTAAAGTATAGTTTTTGGAGGTTTAACAATGACTGCCATCAAAAATGATATCCTAAACCTTGGTGGGAAATTTGTCTTTCCGCCTAAAGCAATTCTTTCAAATGTTGCTTTTTTTTTTTTTTTTTTTGGCCCTAGTCCCATACAAGGGACATACCTCATTTCATGCATCATATGTTGACTTTGAGGGCTATATAATTGTTCTGGAAACTTGTGCTCCCCATTGTTGTAATAAATCTCTCCCCTATAAATTTATAGGTAGAGAAGTATAATTGGTTGAATAGTCTCAGATTGTCCATCAGGCCCTTCACAATGCAAAATATAGCTACTTTGATATATACTTCAGGGGCTTTACCAACTCCAACTATGTTAAATTGAGTGGGTTGAGTTGGCCAAGTAGATGGCCAGTTCTGTAGAGAAATGATTGAAATATCCACTCCTGTATCTACCAAACCTTTAAATGTCTCTCCCTGAATAGTTATTTCATAGGTAGGATGTTTATCAGTAGTTTGATTCACCCAATAAGCTGTTTTGCATTGCTTATTTCTTCTTTCAAATCCTCCCAGTTGTTTAATTTCACTTTTCCCCATTTCCACATATGGCACAGTCAGGAGCTGTGCTATACACTCTCCTGATTCTGCTTTCCAGGGAACAGAAGTAGATATAACAATTTGAATTTCCCCATTGGAATCTGAATCAGTGACTCCTGTTTGTACTTGCACTCCTTTTCAATTTAAACTAGACCTGCCTCGAAGTAATTCTATCATACCCACTGGCAAGGTTCGAAGACCCCTGTTAGAACTTTTTGTGGGTGTTTCCCAGGCAGAAGACTTTCAGCTTTTCTGCAGCATAAATCTACTCTGGCACTACTGGGTGTGGCAGGGGACAGACACTGTATGTGGTGAAGGAAAGGTCTGAGCTGGAAATGCCCTGGTTTGGAATGGGGCCCAGGACTGGCCTCTCCTGGCATTTCCCTAATTTAAAAGGAAAAGGCTCAAATCTAGGTATAATATTTCCCTGTTGATCTGGGGAATGTATTCTAACAGGGAACTGCCAAGCCTCTAAATCATCCTTTCATCTAACTTGCTGAACTTCTGCCTGAATGGAACTGAGAGCAGTCGCTTGAAGTGCTGTTCAAACAGTCACTGGGGCAACTACATATTGCCCAGAGTCCTCTGGAAAGAAAAATCTGGAGGGTCAGGCCACTCTGTTTCTTCAAAATAATGAGGGTCTGCAGAAAAGTAGGGATTAACCTCTTCCTCCTTTGCCACTTTAACTTTAGCTGGCAAACAAACCTGCTCTGTCATCTCTTCTGTTACTTCATTATACTTTCCTTCCTCCTCATCATTAGTGTGAAAAGGTTCCAAGGTGGAACTAACCAGAGTCCACACTGGTCCCATTTTTACCTTGATGTTTCCAAGCTCCCCTTCTTACTTACCACGGGGATTGCTTAAGAGTACTTGGGTGTCTTCCAGCTTAGTTCCACATTCTCCAATCATCACTCCAGTGACCCTTTGACCTGGGCTTCAGTCCTACATATGGGCACTATTTGCCAAGACCAACTCAGCCATGTAGATCCCGACCCAGAGGTGCTAGAGGAATTAAAGACACACACAGAAATATAGGGTGTGGAGTGGGAAATCAGGGATCTCACAGACTTCAGAGCTGACAGCTCCAGAGATTTACCCACAGATTGACAGCAAGTCAGTGATAAACATTGTTTCTATAAATTATAGATTTACTAAAAGTATTCTTTATGGGAAACAAAGGGGTAGGCTGAGACAAAGGGATGGGCTTTGGCTAGTTATCTACAAGCAGGAATATATCCTTAAGGCACAGATCTCTCATGCTATTGTTTGTGGCATAGGAATACCTTTAAGTGGTTTTCTGCCCTAGGTGGGCCAGATGTTCCTTGCTGTCATTCTGGTAAACCCACAACCTTCAGCCGGGGTGCTATGGCCATCACAAACATGTCACAGTGCTGCAGAGATTTTGTTTATGGACAGTTTTGGGGTCAGTTTATGGCCAGATTTCAGGGCCTGTCTCCAGCAAGACATGTCTTATGAATTGCCAACATACATTTTTGTTTGCAGTTGTTAATCAAGCAATTTCATATTTATCCCTGCCGTATAGTATAAGTTGTCAAAATTTGGCATAGGGGTTACAAAACTATAAATGCAGCCCAAATCAGAATGATCTTTGCTTATGTAATTTAAAAAAAATTTTATTTATTCATTTAGTTTTGAGACAGAGTCTTGCTCTGTTGCCCAGGCTGCAGTGCAGGGGCATGGTATAGGCTCACTGCAAACTCTGCCTCCCAGGTTCAAGCAATTCTCTTACCTCAGCTTCCCAAGTAGCTGGGATTACAGAAGTGCACCACTACACTCAGCTAATTTTTGTATTTTTAGTAGAGAGGTGGGTTACACCATGTTGGCCAGGCTGGTCTTGAACACCTGATCTCAAGTAATATGCCAACCTTGGAATCCCAAAGTGCTGGAATTACAGTTGTGAGCCACCATGCCCAGCCTGCTTATGTATTTTTTAGTACATAAGACATTGATATGGGTTTAATGAAAATAGCTGCATCTTGAATATAGTAAGATTACCATAACTTCTAATCCTGCAGCTACAGACAGTCCAGCCCACAGACAATAAGGAGATTTGTTTTGGAAACAGACTATTATAATATTTTTTTCAAAGCCAAACTAAAGTTTCTCCCAAAGTTAGTTCAGCCTATGCCCAGGAATGAACAAGGACAGTTCAGAGGTAAAGAGCAAGATGGAGTCAATTAGGTCAAATCCTTTTTCACTGTCTCAGTTATAATTTTGTAACGGTGGTTTCATAACTTTAAATTCATGACTATCACATTTTTCATAAATAATCTAGGTAAACAAAATAATTAGGTAAATGTAATGGGATAAATACTTGTAGACAAATGGTCATAATTTAGAATATAAAATTACATTAAATTAAATAATAAATATTTCTTTGTGTTTTTTCCAATATATATTATAGGAAAATATTCTTGCTAAAAAAAAGAGAGAGAAATATATTCTTTTTTTAAAAAATGGTGAAAATTTTTTGTCTAATTTGAAACTTATTTAAAAATTATGTATAAAACAAGGTAAAAAAAAAAAAAAAGCAAGGAAATTTTAAAAGATGTAAAGAAAGTGATAAAGGCTGGTGCCTGTGAGTACTTTGGGAGACCAAGGTAGGTGGATCACTTGGGGTCAGGAGTTCAAGCCTGGCCAACATGGTGAAACCCCATCTCTACATTAAAATTTAAAAATTAGCTGGACGTGGTGGCAGTCACCTGTAATCCCAGTTACTCAGGAGGCTGAGGCAGGAGAATCACTTGAATCCTGGTGACAGAGGTTGTGGTGAGCTGAGATTGCACCACTGCACTCCAGCCTGGGTGACAAGAGTGAAACTGTCTCAAAAAAGTTATAAAAACAAGGAGGGGTGTTTTTTTTTAAGGCTAAAAAGCTTAAAGAAAAATATAAGAAAAAAATATTGTATGATAAATGTAGTCCTAAAATAAAATAGCTGGTTGTTCAAAAAGGAGGGATATTCAGGACAAACCAGAAGTCATAAATGGTTGGTTTAAGTCACAATAAGAAGATTTATATGTTAGAAAACCCAAAAGCTTTTATATAATCAAGTTGTCATATTATTATTAAGTTTTGGTTTGCTTAGGACAAAAAAACTGAGATAAATACATTTTTAAAATTCAGGTCATTACATCTATGTATCTTTCTGTATGTGCAAAGTCCTTGTAACACTGAGTTACAGGGCTTTAACACTTAGGTCTAAAAAGGACACAAAGTTCTGCTGAATCATAAACACAGCAATTAAAGCCTCATCTCAGGCCCTAGAGAAGAAACCAATCAAAATAAACTATATTCCTGAGACACAGGGAAAAAAAGAAAAGAAAAAAAAGCTATTGCATTCTTCAAGGCTCAGGGACTATCACAAAAGAATTGGGCATGTAAGATGGTAAGGACTGATTTTGAAAGATAAGTTCACTTTCTCTATAAATTAATGATTATGGTCAAAGGCACACTAATGCAAAACCAGTACATGACCCCTGTGTCAGGTTAACAAGATTTTCCTGAAGCATTAACCAAGTCTTTAATAAAGGTAATACAGGTTACAAAAGGTTTATGGAAGTTATATTTCATAATCGAGATTAAATTTATAGATTTTTCTCTTTTTCTTTTTCAGATCTACTTTTTACAAAATTTTGAAAAGCATATGTAATTGGTTTCATGCTGTTTTTTAGAGCTTCTTGTTTAGAAAATTAATTCCTGTCCTCAAAGAATAAAGATTTTTGTTTTTTAAAAATTCTTGAACTATCACTTATGTTAAATAAATGACTTTACAATGACATGTTGGAATATCAAGTATTTTAAACATTTTATATTTGACAAACATTCTAAAATCAAATCATAAATTATGTCTTTTTGTAATCTAATTGATACTTCAAAATATTAGCTATCCTAAAGACCAAAAATGACATAATTTGCCTTATTTGATATAAAAATTATACAGGAAGCATTTGTCAAATATGAAACAGTGTTTGGTTTTCTTTGGGCTGTATTTGTACAAATAAGTTACTGGTATGTGTTCCAAAATTATGGGAAACCCCTGTAATTCTGATATAACATTGTATATTATCAGTAAAACAATCATTATGCTAAAATTGTGTGCCACAGAGGTAACAGACTTCCTTGTTAATTGTGTATTTTAACTATGACTGTCTTAAAACTTTTTTAAAATCCATGGACAATTGTCTTATTTTCATCCTTTTTAGAAGGTGATTTTATTATCAGCTATAAAACTCCAACAGATGCTTTTAAATGCAGATTTTTGGTAACTTTGGAGATTAGTACATCAAAACAAATGAAAAACATTCAAGACTCATGGACAGCTAAAATATTCATGAGTATCAAGCAGAAGAGGAATTAACTGCATGGACTGAACTAATCTTGTTGACTTTTTACTTACAATGCTGCTGACCCTTTGTTTTCTTTTTCAGATCTTAAAACTTTTCTTTTGAGCTACTAACAGATTTTAACAATTTTTATAGTCCCATGAACAAAATTTGGAGCATACTTGTTTCTACTTGATTTTCTCCAGAATTTGGAAACTATTTGTGAGTATTCTTAACTTATGGCAATACAATTATTTGCATAACTGTAATAAGAATCTGTTTTCATTTGTAACAGGAAACAATTGGAAACACTGGTAATTTATTTATTTTTTCTGAAATGGAGTCTCATTCTGTTGCCCAGACTGGAGTGCAGTGGTGCAATCTTGGCTGACTGCAACCTCTATCTCCCAGGTTCAAGAAATTATCTGTCTCAGTCTCCCAAGTGGCCAGGATTATAGGTGTCCACCACCAGGTTTGGCTAATTTTTAGTAGAGATCCACCCACCTTGGCCTTCCAAAATACTGGGATTACAGGCATGAGCCACCACGCCCAGCCTTTTTTTTTTTTTTTTGGAGATGGAGTTTTGCTCTTGTCACTCAGGCTGAAGTGCAATGGTGGGATCTCAACTCACCACAACCTCTGCCTCCAGGGTTCAAGTGATTCTCCTGCCTCAGCCTCCTGAGTAGCTGAGATTGCAGGCATGCATCACAACACCAGGCTAATTTTATACTTTTAGTAGAGATGGAGTTTCTCCATGTTGGTCAGGCTGGTCTTGAACTCCCAACCTCAGGTGGTCTGTCTGCCTCAGCCTTCCAAAGTGTTGGGATTACAGGCATGAGCCACCATGCCGAGACAAAACTGCATAATTTTACCAAGACTTTGACTGGAATGGTGTGCTTTCCTTTAAGGAATCAAACTTGACTTATGGAGCCAATAAAACCCTGGGAAAACTGGCCTCATATTCACATGGACTGGCCTCACAGTATGTGTACAGGGTTTCTGACCTATGGTAAGTAAAGAGTGTCACTTTCTCCCAGGCACAGAAGCCCAAAGTTTATCTTGGAACCTCACACAGAGAGGAAAGTCACCCAACTCATAGATATTTGATGGCACATATTCATGGCTCAGCTCAGCTTTTAAAAAGTCTTATCTGAAATTCCTCTTATGGAACAAAGTTCCATTAAAGCTCATTTAAAGGCCTATTTTTAAAAAAAAATTATTATTGAAGAATATTCACAGTGGCTTCCAAGAGGGCCAAACAGGAACAGTTCCAGTCTATAGCTCCCAGCAAGATTGACACAGAAGATGCGTGATTTCTGCATTTACAACTGAGGTACATGACTCATCTCATTTGGACTGATTAGACAGTTGGTGCAGCCCATGGAGGGTGAGCTGAAGCAGAGCAGGGTGTTGCTTCACCCGGGAAATGCAAGAGTTCAGGGGATTTCCCTTTCCTAGCCAAGGGAAGCCGTGACAGACTGTACCTGGAAAAACTATACACTCTTGCACAAAAACAGCACTTTTCAAAGGTCTTAGCAACCAGCAGACCAGGAGAATCCCTCCCGTGCCTGGCTTGGTGGGTCCCATGCCCACGGAACCGCGCTCACTGCTAGCGCAGCAGTCTAAGATCAACCCTCGAGGCTGCAGCCTGGTGCGGAGGGGGACATCCACTATTGCTGAGGCTTAAGTGGGTAAACTAAGTGGCCAGGAAGTTCTAACTGGGTGGAGCCCACCACGGCTCAGCAAGGCCTGCTGCCTATGTAGACTCAACCTCTGTGGGCAGGGTATAGCTGAACAAAAGGCAGCAGACAAATTTGGCAGACTTAAATGTCCCTGTCTGACAGCTCTGAAGAGAGCAGTGGTTCTCCCAGCAGACCATTTGAGCTCTGAGAATGCACAGACGGGCCCCTCAAGTGGGTCTCTGATCCCCATGTAGCCTGACTGGGAGACACCACCCAGTAGGGGTTGACAGACACCTCATACAGGCATTTGCCCCTGTGGGACAAAGCTTCCAGAGGAAGGATCAGGCAGCAATATTTTCTGTGCTGCAATATTTGCTGTTCTGCAGCCTCCGTGGGTGATACCCAGGAAAACAGGGTCTGCGGTGGACCTCCAGCAAACTCCAACAGACCTGCCACTGAGAGTCCTGACTGTTAGAAGGAAAACTAACACACAGAAAGGAATAGCACTAACATCAACAAAAAGTACATCCACACCAAAACCCCATCTCTAGGTCACCAACATCAAAGACCAAAAGTAGATAAAACCACAAAGATGGGGAGAAACCAGAGCAGAAAAGCTGAAAATTTCAAAAAACAGAGAACCTCTTCTCCTCCAAAGAGTTGCAGCTCCTTGCCAGCAATAAAACAAAACTGAACAGAGAATGACTGACGAGTTGACAGAAATAGGCTTCACAAAGTCAGTAATAACAAACTTCTCCGTGCTAAAGAAGCATGTTCTACCCCATCGCGAGGAAGCTAAAAACCTTGAAAAACGTTAGACAAATGGCTAACTAGAATAAATAGTGTAAAGAAAACCTTAAATGACCTGATGGAGCTAAAAACCACAGCAAGAGAACTTTGTGATGCATGCACAAGCATAAATAGCCAATTTGATCAAGAGGAAGAAAGGATATCAGTGATTGAAGATCAACTTAATGAAACAAAGTGAGAAGACAAGGTTAGGGAAAAAAGAGTAAAAAGAAAAAAACAAAGCCTCCAAGAAATACGGGACAATATGAAAAGACCAAATCTACATTTGATTGGTATATCTGAGAGTGATGGGGAGAATGGAACCAACTTAAAAAACACTCTTTAGGATATTATCAAGGAGAGCTTCCCCAACCTAGCAATGCAGGCCTACATTCAAATTCAGGAAATACAAAGAACACCACAAAGATACTCCTTAAAAATAGCAACCCCAAGACACGTAATTGTCAGATTCACCAAGGGTGAAATGAAGGAAAAAATGTTAAGGGAAGCCAGAGAGAAAGGTCGAGTTACCCACAAAGGGAAGTCCATCAGACTAACAGCAGATCTTTTGGTAGAAACCCTACAGTCCAGAACAGAGTGGGGGCTAATATTCAACGTTTTTAAAAGAATTTTCAACCCAGAATTTAATATCCAGCCAAACTAAGCTTCATAAGTAACAGAGAAATAAAATCCTTTACAGACAAGCAAACACTAGAGTTTTTTGTCACCACAAGGCCTGCCTTACAAGAGTTGCTGAAAGAAGCACTAAATATGGAAAGAAACAACCTGTACCAGCCACTGCAAAAACATATTAAATTGTAAAGACCATCAATGCTAGGAAGAAACTGCATCAATTAATGGGCAAAATAACCAGCTAACACCATAATGACAGAATCAAATTCACACATAACAATATTAACCTTAAATGTAAATGGGCAAATGCCCCAATTAAAATTGGATAGAGTCAAGACCCATCAGTGTGCTGTATTCAGGAGACTCATCTCATGTGCAGAGACACACATAGGCTCTAAATAAAGGGAAGACAGAAGATCTACCAAGCAAATGGAAAGCAAAAAGAAGTCAGGGTTGGAATCCTAGTCTCTGATAACACAGACTTTAAACCAACAGAGATCAAAAGAGACAAAGAAGCCATTACAAAATGGTAAAGGATCAATTCACAAAGAAGAGCTAACTATCCTAAATGTATATAATATATGCACCCAAAACAGGAGCACCCAGATTCATAAAGCAAGTCCTTAGAGATCTATTAAGAGACATAGACTCCTACATAGTAATAATGGGACACTTTAACACCCCACTGTCAATATTAGATAGATCAACAAGACAGAAAGTTAACAAAGATATCCAGGATTTGAACTCAGCTCTGCACCAAGTGGACCTAATAGACATCTGTGGAACTCTACATCCCAAATCAACCGAATATACATTCTTCTCAGCACCACATCACACTTATTCTCAAACTGATCACAGAATTGGAAGTAAAACACACCTCAGCAAATGTAAAAGAAGAGAAATCACAACAAACTGTCTCTCAGACCATAGTGCAATCAAATTAGAACTCAGGATTAAGAAACTTACTCAAAACCACACAACTACATGGAAACTGAACAACCTGCTCCTGAATGACTACTGGGTAAATAACGAAATGAAGACAAATAAAGATTTTTTTTTTTTTTTTTTTTTTTTTTTTTTTTTTTTT